>NW_010420554.1:36336-56551 GCF_000710305.1 Buceros rhinoceros silvestris | reverse complement strand
TCCCCATGCTACATCTTGCTCAGCTAGAAAAAGGTCTTTCTTACTGACTCTCACTTCCCACAGACAACAATACTGGCCACTTTTTTTCTTTTGCTTTTTCTAGAACCCTTTGAAAAAAAATTAGGGCTTTTAAAAATGTTGGATATATTGAAATCCCTTGGCCTAAGCTGTCTTGAATGTGAAGCTCAGCAAACATTTGGGTTCATTTATAAGGCTGGCATTCAAATCAGGAGTAATGAGGCTGATACAGTGCTAAGAATACACAAATGCTGTTTGCAGGGTAAAGCTGTATATAGAATCCAATAATGAGTCCTGGGATACAGGACAGTCTATCACTGTAATGTAATTATTTGTTGACTGCTGAGCCAGCTGTGTTGAATTTGCATCTTGGAGTGTTCAGAATGCCAAAGCATCTTTAAATCTCAGTCTTTAGTTTAGATTAGACATGTTAAATTACAGCATATTTTTTTTTTATTATTTCTTACACTGTGCTAGTCTCGTGATGCTGAAAGGAAATTCTTTTTGAGCTGGTGCAGAAAAGGTAAGTTAGAAAGGAGTGTGATTAGAAGAAAGGGCTTTGTCGACCAGCTGTTTGTCTTTTAAAATGCTCTCAGAGATGGTTAACTGCTCTGTCCACAAGCTATTGATGTCTTGGGACCACGGGATCTGATTCTGCTGATGTTGAAACAGAAAAAGCTCGTACGTTAATGTTAAAGGAAGCTAAATGGATCATCGAATAATGTATGGATAGGAAAGCTCCTCTGTGTGCAGGTAGTTGTATATATGCATGTACCTGTCTGGAACATGCTGGTGAGTATTGGTGAGCAGTTTTACTTGGGATCATATCACATGAAGTCAAGTCTCCTGAGACCACCTTGCCAGTCATGGTGTAAAGGAAAAAGAAGTATTAGTCTCCTGGGACTTAGTCCATTGCTTTAGGCAAAACCCACAATGCCTCAACCTGATTTTATGGCCTATCCCACAGAATTACAGCTGCTGACTTAGTTCTGGATGCAACAACTAATTCCAGAGGCAACAATCATCCTCTGTCACTGGGAGCCACCCGATATTAGAAGTGCCTCCTGTGCAGGTGGCATTTTTCACAGTCCCCTAAGAGCTTCTGTGGCCTAAAGGGGGCTGCACTTAACACTGCTCTGTCCCATAGGGATCCTGCATAGGCCCATGCATTGGAATAGACTATGGACGTGTGTGGATTTTGCAACCTGCTTTTACTTGAATGGAGACCTTAGAAAGGTCTTGTCACCAGAAGAAAGACTTTAGAAAAAGCAGGAGCTCCCAGATGGAGAAAAAAAAAAAAAAGAATTCCAACAGACATTTGAAAGACAAATCAGAAAGCTCAGGTCTTTGCAGATCTCACATCTGATGTCCAGAGAAATCCTGTGTCTTGTTTTGCCACTGCTCGGGGCTAAGGAAACAAAGCAATAAGTGTTGAACTATGCTGCAACCCTGCAACTGAGGAGAATATGAAGACAGAGGATCAAATCTGGGAAAGGTTTCTAAGAACATAAAACTGTAAATGCCCCGCTTTTTTGGAGCCTAATCCAAACATTTCCTACAGCTGTGGGAGTGCTCGAAACCTCAGCTTCTGACACAAACTGTCCTGAGCGCTGAAGCAGGTAACCATCCGGTATCAGCACATCTAGGAACCAGCCAGTACGGAAGTTCTGGAGTGAGGTAATCTTACCCACTCGCACCTCATAAAGCCTTGCAGGACCCTATCTATCTGGGAAATCAAAATCCGGGTTTAATGACCGAGAACCTTGTTGTGAAGGTCAGTAATTGTGACATTTAATTTTTAATTATTATCCCAAGGATCTGAGGAGGCATTCTTTTTAAAATCCATCTGGAAAAACAGACAATGAGAAGAGCAGTGATAGCACTGCTTGGATGACAGATGCAGGAAAAAGGAGCGTACTGTAGGTGTCAGGCAGGTTCTTGCACTTCAAGTACAAGCCAGGAAATGGGAGAGAGCTGTAGCATCCTTCAGTGCAGTCCTGCCAACCTGCCTGTTCTGCAGAGCTGCTGGGAGGATGTCTCAAGTCCTGACTGAAAGACAAAGCTGAACCACACGATTTGTTAATTTGTTTTACCAGCAAGACTTCACAGAATGCCCTTGAGTTTTGGCTTGTTTGAAGGTTTTTGTGGTTTTTCCCCAGTGAAATAAAAGCAGAAAGCACTTACACGTTGCTTTATCAGTCTGACATTTCTGGTTGACTTTACAGTTCTCATAGAAAACAAATTTTTCTTCCCTCCCAAAATGAATAAACATTAACATGCTTATATTCAAGGTCTTTGCGTGAGATAATTTCTGAAAGATTTAATCTCTGGCTCTTCCTGTTCTCCTGAAAATCTCTGTGACTGAATGTTCAGCACAGAGCAGGGCTCAGAAGTGATCAGCCGCCATACCTGTCACTGTGAGTATTTTCTTGGACTTATTTAAGAAATTCTACAGGATCGCTTTTCAGATAAAAAAAGTTCCTTATTTTTAACACACATCTATAAAGGGGAAGACTACAAATTTTTAAGTTGTTGCAACACTCTTTATTTTGTCAAGCAAATAGTATTTTAGATATTCAATTAAATAGCACTATGTTAAACTACGTTTTGTTCTTTCTTACACACTATATAATGCATATTCACTGTGATGACAGTTTCATCATGCTAGGAACTTATACACATACCTACACTCTTAAAACCAAGATTTTCTTAATAAAACACACATATCTACAGTAACAACAACTGCAAAGAACACAATGTTAGGTTAAGATTTCAGCAAACTTTACAAACTACACAAAATAAAAATAGCCAAAAAAATGTCAGTACACGGTGAAGTTTTTAGCAGATAACATATCTTTACATTGGGTGAAGTTATGCCTAGAAGTCATTTTGCTCTTGTATTTTTTAAGGAATAAAATATATACATTATTTAGTAACCCTTAAAATAGGAAGTATTAAATAACGCAAACAATATTACAATCTTACGTTTTGGTGTTACCTACAGTAGAGGGGCTACTTTAAACAAATGAAAATTGCAGTTTGTCTATTCTGTACATTTAGGGCCAAACCCTCAGCTGGTATAAACCACAGTAGCTAAATGGACAGCAAGGAAGTTACATTAGTTTATACCAGCTGAGCATCTGGCTCCTGCCTACTCTGTACACAGGGGAAGGCTGCTAAAGCATGGAAGCTTGGACTGGTTACACACTGACATATATATGCTGAAGTTTTCATGCAGCAGGAAAAATGTTAGTTTAAGTATAATCCCTTAAACAGTCATACCATAATAATGGTATATGAAGCAGCTTTAAAAATATTATTATTTAATCATACGAAACTCTGAGTTATACTGATTGTTTCAACGGAATCCCTTATTGCCGATATTCTATTAGAAAACAGTGTAACTATAATTTCTGAGGTCTAATGGGGGGCCTACTAAAATAGCACTGTACCTAACCACTTAAAGGGTAAATTGTACCCTTAAATACCGATTAATCACTGTATTCCATCTGGAAGCAATTATGATCCTCACAATAGACATTAATATCACACTAACTCTGCAGTGAATCTGCTGGGGAAATAGGAAGAGCATGGCAGCATACAGAGTATATGCACTAATGTCATTCCAGGAGGTAGTTCTATTTTGTGGCACTCAATTTTTGGTTTGTCACTTACACACTTCAGAAGTCAGTCATCCTCAGGAAAAGAAAAAGAAAAAAAAAAAAGTTTGCTGCACTGAAAGTCAGCTGGGGAAAAAAAAAACCCAATCCCAAAACCCATCTTCTATCTCCTTACCCATCTCATTTTCCTTTTTTTATCCTCCAGAGTCTGTTTTGCCAGCTCTTGGGGCTTGCAGAAGTCAAAGAGAAAGTTTCCTCATGGTTTCATCTTTTCTCTTTCTGGGAGCTGCTGCTTTCTCTAAGGTCTCTCTTCTGGTGATGTAAGAAGGACCTTAGATACCAGTGGCTACATATTGCAGAAATATGCATTTAGGCCTTGATTAAGGACAGCACTTAACCAGACGGCAGTACTTCAGCAGGCTGGCATTGCCACCCGCTTTGAAGCACGCAGTAAGTATGCAAATCAAATCCAAAGAGCTCCTACTAGTGTCAAAAGGACTAAGAGACACTGTTTAAGTGGTTCAATCGATCAGGGCCCTTTTCCCAACTGTTCTGCGTGAGGTGGTCATACAGTGACACATCTAACCGAGGTCAGGTGAGTACCAGTGTTACCTCCATTGCACCAGATTTCAGTTCACAGTGGCACAAACCCAGAGGTGTTCTCCTACGCTCTGCAGAGTGACTCCCACAGCATTCCAATAGAAGCAGAACCAAAATAATGCCCAAAGACTTTCAACAAAGACCCGTCAGAATGTTTAAAACTATGTTTTAAAATACAGTACCCATCTGTTACTGGCTGGAACTAACACCTTTTAAACAATATTTTATCTTATCTTACTTTCTCTGGGTTCAGAAATAATCTTCACTGAATTTTTTTTTTCCAGAAAGTTACTCCTTTTGTCTTTTCTTTTCTTTTCTTTTCTTTTCTTTTCTTTTCTTTTCTTTTCTTTTCTTTTCTGTTTTCTTTTCTTTTTTGTTTTCTTTTTTGTTTTCTCTTCTTTTTTCTTTTCTTTTTTTCTTTTCTTTTTTTGAGCTTCACATAGCTCAGTTTTGAGCTGAACTTTAGCTTATATTTTTGTAGACTATCATAAAATACCATGGAACAAACCACAGTTTTTCTAAGGTATTCATACATTTTAAAACCTTGTTATCTCTCTCATTTGAACAAACTCAGCGGCTTTCAGAACACTCTTACATAGTAAAACGAGGAAGATTTCTTCCCACTTTTTGGCATTAGTGTTGCTCAAAAAAAAAAAAAAACAAAACAAAAAAAGCAATAATTTTTTCCTGGGATGGCTTGATGCACATTTACCCAATTTTCAATTAAACGTACTTCATTAGACCTAACAGCTACTTCTTAAACAAAAATATTTCTGTTTAAACATACCTCTCAACTTGCTATATTTTTGGTTTTAGACCCAAACCCATTTTTCAGTTTTATTTTTCCCTCATTCTTTTGTTTGTTTGTTTCTGTGTTTGTTCTCTTTTCCCAAACTTCTTTTCAGCAGAAAACTGAAAATAAGAGGAAATTGTGAAAATAACATTGAAAAGAAAAAGGGTACAAAAACTGGAAAATGGAAATGGCTTAATTTAAAAATTCTAGTTAAAATATTTGCAACTTTGAGAAAACAATTGAAAAAATAATGTTTTAAAATGTTCAAAGACACTCATAACTTTATTTCCACATTGCAGACCAGCTCCAATTTAATCATGGGACAGATTAAAGATAATCTATGTTTTTCACTTCTGAGTAAAAACTATACAGTATAGCCACATTCCGTCCCTTGAAAAAAACTGGAGTGTAATTCTTTGAAAAATAGCTAAAATACCTAAGTCACTTAGGTGTTTTTCAAAATTGCATCTATAATGAACATTCTCTTATTAGTTTTGTGCCACTTATAAAGCTATGTAGTGTTATAGGACACCCTATTTTAATAGAAATCAATATGAGCAGAGATACTTTAAGTTACATTCCAGAACTCATGAATTTATTACAACTCATACTATTCACAATGATCAGTGTTTCCTCTGATAACATAATTTTTTTTCTTCTACTTGTTCCTTCATTTGACCTCTGAATGAACAAAACATTTCTACCGTACTTTACTTGCTTCCTATCAGCATGCATTCACGTGATTTGAACAATGAGTGAAAGCTGTAAACCCTATATTGAACAGTAAACAAAAAGAAACTCATGTTCTTAAATGCAGTGCAAGGAAACTTTAGTACCATCCTCCTTTGAGCAGGCATCTTAATCCAGATCCTTTCACCACCAGTCTGGTTGGTACAGTTCTGAAGTTGCAGGATAATGCATTGATTTTGTAAAGATTTCTATTCAGCTGTAATTAAATACTGAGATGTTAAAGATGAACCCGGTTTAAGATGAATACCCAGTTCCGTTTCTAGGGCAGAGCCCAACCTAGTGTCAGTAAGCATCGAGGAAAGAAAATGCTCTGAATTATTTTCTTTAGTGAAGTTACACTGCATTTTATTGGGAAATGGATCTTTTCTGAGGCTTGTTGGATTTTCATTTAATTTGTTATCAGATTTGCTCAAATTTGTTCTCACTAGACAAATATAAGCCCCCTACAGTGAAGGCAGAGATATCTATTACTACAAAATAAAATTAAGATCCAGGTAATTGATTCCTTCTATTTCTACTTTTCCTGCTACTGATAAGGGCCTTTAGCTTGCTGTAGTCCCCTCTCATCTTCTGCAATTCTTCTCTCTGCTGACCTTGCTGTCTACTGTCTTTGCAGTACTGGTTAATCATCTGCATTTCTGAGTGGCTGAAAGCTCCCACAAGGTCCTTTGGATGGAACTGCAGTGCCCGCACTGAGCTGGCCCAGGTCCAAGGAGACCACTTGTCAGTCATGAAGGCCACCATCTCTGAATCCAACACTTTGAAATTGATCTTGGCTAAGGTCTGCTTGAAGTTGTTCTCTGTTGCGATGCAGTGGTAAAGACCCCGGTCACTGTCTTGGACAGAGCGAATGAGGAGTCCTTGCTCCGTAGCTATGATCCTCTCATTCAGTTTGACCTAAAGGGCAAAAAGGAAGAAGGGACTTGTCAGGGATTGTTACAGAACAACACAGTATTGGACTTCTTGGTAAGCCTCACTTCAAACAGCTCATTTTTTCTTAAAGGGTTTCTTTGCTTTATCACATCTCCCAGAGACCACTGCTACTGCTACTGTGAGGAGAGAACTTCCCTCTAGTAGTTAAGTGTTGTTAAGGAGATGACTTCAATATTTTTATTCGTTATGTTATAATAGATTTAACCAGGATGGAGACAAAAATGCAAATCTGGAGACTACATGAAAGAAAAGTTTACATAATGGTCAAATTGCAGAGCTGAGGAAATGAACTTTTATTTGCCAGGGTTAAACCCCTAAAAATGTCTCTTCCAGCATCAGAGGTTGCTGCTGAGACTTGACAGAAGAAAGGTACAGAATTGGGAACTGATCTGGAATAGAACACAAGGTGGCTCCTAGTTAAATATTTAGACTTTGAGCAGGATCCTGGGGCTAATTTCTGAAGAGCTCTATCTGCACTGCAGAGTCTATAGCCTTGTGTAAAAGTTTTTATTGCAGTGGCTTCAGCTAGGACTTGGCTCATTGGAAACCAAGAGCAATTCTTCTACTCTCCTATTTCCTTTCTGGCTTCAGACTCTGGACAGTCCCAGGATATGGTCACATCATCAGAAGGAAGCATTGTTGAGTTATCATGGGATTATAAATGACTGTGCACATGCTACTTTGCATCGTAGCTCTGAAGTAAAAATCACCAATTTAACCCACTATGAAAAAATACCTATGCACGTATTTTTATAAATGGTTTTTCTATTTTGCCACTGCACTTTGCATTATACCTGATTCTCTAGGGAATTCATTTATTTATTATGCTATTCTGTTGTTCTAAACTTTTGTAGCCACTGTGGAGGTAAGATTTCCAGCAATTTGAGACCTTGAAATGTAATTAATACTTTGTTTTCTTTAGTTTGTTGTTATTTAAAACTGCATTCGTTCTAATATGGTTACTGAACATAAGAACAAAAAAGGGAGATGTTCTGCTAAAGCAAAGAGTTACAGAACTGCACCTGGATTGGCAGGACACAGCTTGAGTCTTTGAAGAGTGAGAGAAACAGCATGAAGGACTCAGTGAAAGGCATTTAAGTTCTCTCTGATTTCAGAAAATGGCCTGATATGAGAGTAACACTTTTCAGTATTGATAACCTATCAACAGACACCATATTACTTAATAGGTCTTCTCAAAAGATGTTCTTTTTTATTAATATAGTAAGTGCCTTGGGGTTGAAATGGATTTTTCCTCCTTTTATATTACTTAAGGATGACACATTCCCCATAAACAATCATACTGTATATTACTGTGCTGAAACTGAGAGCCTTAGAGAATGCAGTAATGGAAAATGTGATTGCACCACGGTGGGGAAATGCTTCTGTCAATATGTGCCCTTAGCCTGAGCTAGTTTCTTGCTAAAGAAAACCCTCATGTTTCCCCCACTTTTGCCTTTGGGTCTTCAACAGCACAGAAGGGCTACGGCATGTTAACTTCTTCCTGACTTTATACATGCTACTGCTTTTATGCCTATTTCCTCCGGCCAATAAGAAGTCCTGAGCGCTGCAAGTCTTTAGTTTGCAATCAGTAAAGTGTGAAGGAAAAATTCATTATCTAGTCCCCTGTCTTTAGGGACTGACAGGATTTTTCTGATCGGTGTTCTGGTCCAATACAGAAATCACTGGGGCTGAGGAGTTCCAGCTACGCTGAAGAATCTGTCCTTAATTCGTATGACTAAAGTGCTGGTCACTGTCCTGCATCCACACAAACTCTCCAGCTTCACTGTAGCCTGATGAAAACATAAACGCTCCCTCGCTTTGGTCCAGGGGGTGTAGGAGATGCTGCCTGAGGTCCCTTCCAGAGCTACTGATCGCATCACTCACCTCTTTCCTCCTGTCGTTGTCTTTCTGTAGCAGCCATTTAATAGAAGCCTGAGGAGATTTGGGGGTGCATTCAAGAAAGGTGGTGTTGTTTTTCACTCCATACTGAACTGTTTCTGCGGCGTTTCTGTATGCTAGACAAAAAGAAAACACATCAGGCTACAGTGATGGTGATTTGACATTGAAAGCAAATTTTGCAATAACTGTTTGCAATATGAGTAAAATGTTTGCAATCCAGGAAAAATGAAGCATATCTGATGCAGATATTGGCCAGTAGTAAGTAACGTAGGGCACAAAATTCTCAAATAAATTAAATGAAATAGGAAGAAGCACATTCAACTCTAAATACCAGTGTTTTCAATCCAACACGTTCTGTTCTGAGAAAGTAGGCTACCTGTGGGCTGTTAAACTCTGCTGATGGGATAACAGAGCTGAGGGATGTTGCTCCCCGAAATTATTTCATTTTCAACTACTACGAGAACGGCTGTCTAGAACGAGCCAAAGGCGAATGACACATTTAATATATTTCTTCACACTTCACCGTTTACAAGTCGGGGATATGGTCGTGTGACTCAAAACACAGCAGCATGCCCTGAGGAAGGCTCCGTTGCTGGGGCATGCAGTATCCCAGGGAAGCGAGAGAGGGCAGACTTGTCTCACAGTCCTCGCCGGTCTTCCAAAAGCAAGGAAGGGACTTGGCTCTAAATCCGACATGCAATGAATAAGGAGACAGGTCGGCAACAGGGAGCAGGACAGATTTATAGCACTCCGGCAGCACCTGGGCAAGTGCTAAGCACATGTCATCGCTTAGGCTTGTGTCTCTTTATAGTCTTGATAGATGAACAATTTGCAGTTGCCAATAAGAATGTGTAGATGCTCACTGCTTGGCCTGAATCGTAGTATTTGACCTGAAAACAACACACTTCCAGATTTAAAAGCTTACCTTGTATATGAAAGAATTTTTTTTTTTTTACAAAGAAGCAATGGATACCAAATAATATGAGAAATGCAAATACCTAGAGGTCTACACATCTAAAATCTGACTCTGTTTTTCCACAGTCCTAAGACTGGTTTTCCTCAGGCTCTGCTTTATCTCCTATTCTTTTCAGCCTCTTTCATCAACTGATATGTGAAATTGGAACCTATTCTACTAAAGGAAGGAGACTTTGTTTGGTTCTAGTCCTTCAAAGTTCTTAGCACATTTTTGAGGTAGTACCAAAATCAGTTGTAACTTTTAGCTTAACATGGAAATATTTTGCATTCAAAGACCATAAGCTAGCAAAGAGCTCATCTGTGGGCTGACCTATCTGCAGCTGTTGAACAGTGAGAATCAGAGCTGTAACACATTATTTATTTTTGTGTACATTGGAACTAGGTTTACCACGGAAAGGCATTTTTGTCTGTTTAATTGATCAATATATTTCTAACTCCTTATGTACTCCATACTACTGCTACTTCTACATGCTAAGAAAAAGACTGAGAGAAGACAAATGCATTTCTCTAATGGCAACAAGGGCTAACACGAGCACAACAAAATTAACCAGAACATTTGAAAGGGATACACACAAGCCCGTTAGTCCTTGACCTATTTAAAAATGACAATATGCCAAAAATACTGAGTTTATACATGCTGAGAGGTCTAAGGCATGCAAACTATCACATTTAGAGACTTTGTTTCACCATGATGATTTACACACAAGCCCGTTAGTCCTTGACCTATTTAAAAATGACAATATGCCAAAAATACTGAGTTTATACATGCTGAGAGGTCTAAGGCATGCAAACTATCACATTTAGAGACTTTGTTTCACCATGATTTTTTTTTTTTTTTCTATTGCCTGACTCTCTGGTCTTTTGCCCTTTAGGTAGATTTCAATTTTTCCCCTAACATAGTAGTTTTGCTATATTTGGTTTTAATTATATTTTGATATAAGTCGATGTTTCTTTTTATCTTTTTTTTTTCCACTGAGGAAACATCTACCTATGCCATATCCCGCTACTATCACCAAGTTGTTTATAAAGTTGTTAAAACATATAAACCTATAAATACATTCACATTAAAAAAAAAAAAAGGTTGGAAAACAAGAAACATGTTTCACAAGACTGTCAAGGTTTAAACATTTGATCCCCCTCAGTCCAGAAAGCAGACAGTTAACATTCTCACAATTTCCACATCGACAGAGGAGTCACCCACCCCTGGGACAGACAATGGGTGGGTGGTCACAGCACATGCCTGCAAGGTAGGAGGTGCAGCTCAAGTTACTTCATAATTCAGAGCCTAAGCTTTAACATGGACTTCTCAGAGCTCAGGTGCATACTCTAATGGTGGGGTCATTTTTCGTAATTACCCGTTCAAGCTACTCAGGTTCATATAAATGACCTAATACTGAGTCATGGAAAAAGACCCGCTGGCGCTGTAAATTGGCAGCTCGAGCAGGATTAGCCACATTTGAGCTGAGGGATCTACACCCAACAGACTGTTGGAGTTTGTTTTGATCCAGAAGATTCTTTTGAGACCCACTGGATATCATTTCAGTCGAATTATTATTAACTGAGCATGTCACATGTAACTCTAAAAGCATTGTTCGTTTATTACAAAATTCAAACAAAAATTTACTATCAGGTTTATTACCTGGTCTCCAAATGGAACAGTTGAAAATGCACTTCAAAAAGGCTCAGAAACAGAGGTGAAAGGAGCATAATGCTCTAACATGTGTGCTTGGTTTGATAGCATATATTGCCACAGCCTGGAGCCGAAGATGACTAAGCCATCTTTATGTATGTGTCCACTCTTAATATGGCTTTGGCAATATTTGATTGGTGTCCACCAATCTGGACAAAGTCGTAGCTGGGAGGGCAGAGCATTGGCTCCCCTGCTCACCTGCACTATTCCAGGCTGACTAAACAGTAGCACACCCCCAAATAAGGGACTTCATGAAGAGAATTGGAATGGTTTATTTTCCCATGTAAAGTCAAAAGAAAGAAATAATAACTCAAAAGACAAGTCGAGCACCTGCTGTTTGCTGAAAGATGTGCTCCAAAACAATATGCCCTCAATTACGCAAAACAATTCTGAGGTCCAAGACTTAAATATATGAAGAAGAATTAATAAAGACTGGATGGATTCAGAAGTAGAAGTGCCCTCAAATTAACTGTACCTGTTTCTAGTCAACACTGTTGGCTTCTCATTTCATATATGCTGAACTTTGTTTTCACGGTTCATCATTTTATCATATATATGCAAGTTTCATGTATTTGCAAGGAAAGATATTAAAGTCAAATCAAAACAAAACTCAGGCTTGGAAAATAATTATGCTTTACCAGTAAACCACACAGCTAATGTGAGTTATGATGAATCACATAAAGGAAAGTTATGTGTTCTTTATATAGCATGAGGATCTCTAAATTATAGTACCTTTCAGGTTGAAACCTCGGCACTGAGTCAGAGGGTTTCCATGTCTCACATCTTGCCTACGACTCCTCCTGAAATATTTTGTAAAAACAAAATGTTATTCCAAGATAGCTACACTGCAAATAAACATTTTTTTATTTATGGATTTGCTTTGGTTTTGGGTTTTTTGTTGTTTGTTTTTTTTTTTCACTAGATCAACTCTTAGGGATAGTTCAATGCCTACTGTCAGTGTGCTTTACTCTTGGCAGGCTTGCTAGAGTGAAGACACTGTCCAAGGGAATAATCAGTTTGCTGAAGTTTGTAAAAAAAGTTTGTACTTTTGGTAGGCAAAGTAGTTTTGCAATGGAGGTATATATGTATAGAGATGGAAGGCTTAGAGCTATACCATGAAATAGACACAGGGTCACAGCTGCAAGCCCTGGCAGTCAAGCCAGAATCCCCAGCTGGAACTCTTCATAAAGGGAAACACCTAAGAATAACATGCATGAGTCACAGTGCCCATATCTAATGCATCAACAGAAAATTATGACACAGGTCATGAACCCCCCTTGATTTTGACACACACCTTATTTTTGGTGCCTGTGGCCACCTTGGTAGCAAAATGACTGAAGTATTCATCCAGATTGGTGAGGAGTTAAGATTCAGTACTGTCCTCTACTTGAGGGCATGTGACCATTTCAAGAAGATCTCAAACTCACCAAGTCCCAGAATGCTTCTAAATGAGACTTTGTTATGTTATTTAGATGACAGATGTGAAAGCATGACTCTATAGCAAATTAGCTAGGGAGCTTACTGGGATTGACAATACTGGCATTTCAGTTCTCCTCAGCTCACCAAATTCGGTGCATACCGAATACTTGAATTTTTTATTCTTAAGATATATTATTTTGTTTGCTGAATTTTCTGTAAATTAGTTCAATATTCATCAAGTTCAACAACAAAAAAACCCCACTGGTGATAGATTGTTGCAAATGGATGCTGCAGGGATATGTAACAGTTCTATTCGGAACTGTGCACTAATGACTCGCAAGATCAGAAACCATAAAAAGCCCCTGGAGCTCCACTACTGCTGAGTGAAGAGCGCTGCCTCTATGACCACATTACACCAGGTACTGCACAAACACCCGGGGACGGTGTTTATCATCCCATGTCACCTGATCCTTCACTGCATTGTTTTGAAAGGAACCATTTGAAAGGTGATGTTTCAAAGGAGTAATTTCTGACATTCCAAATATATTTTTGATGGGTTTTTTTATTCCATCTTATGCCTTGGCATCTTAGTCCTTGTGAACTGTTTATGTGAGTCAAAGGAGACAACGAAGAACTCCTGAGAGAATTTCAGGATTCCTGTGCTACTGGGAGCTGCTCAGAAATGGCATGCCTCTTGCATTAAGCAGTTCTGAGAATGCAACCTTACAGTTTGACATTGATTAAAAACAAAGGTTGAGAAGGTGATGGTTAGAAAATAAAGATAACACTGTCAAGTGTTTTGATGAGGAACCACAGTAATCCTTGGGAGACAGAAGCGTCAAAAGAAGCAAATAAGCAAACGTGTCCAGCAGATGCTACTGCCTAGACTATGGGATTTGGCTCTAATTACCAATGTTTTCTCCTTCATAATTTTTTTGTTAGATAAAGGGACAATGCATTTCCTTCACATACGAAAACCAGATTTTTTTCCAAACAGTTTCAGGTGTTCATTTTTGTTTGATGTAAAAACCAAATTGCAAACAAAATGTCAGCATGAAAGTAAGCTCCAGTGGAAATAACCCTAGGTGTATTTAACAGGGATGGCAAGGAATCCATGGGAAACTGCACAGGCTCGGTATACCTGACTGCTCATTGTATCTTTCGGCAGCTATGTTAGCGTAGGAGTTAGGTGGCCTGAGACTTGGGGATTTTTCTTTTTTTTCCTCCCCTTCTCTTCTCACCTTTGTTCCATGGAAGAAAACAATCAGGTTGCAGACTGGAGGCTGAATATGTTAGAGTGGAAGCAGTAAAAACCCCAGGTACTTTACCAATTGCTACATAGCCAGGCTGAGCTTTACCTCTTAATTTCAAATAACGAGAATGAGTCAAGAAAACTTTGCAATAACAAAAGTAATTGTCTTTAATCCCAAGGGATGGCATTGTCTTCAGCTGGTTGCGTCACCGGAGCAGAGCCAAGCTTTTCCTTTTTCTTTCTACTGTCTCCCTCATCTGCTGCATCTGCAGCTCAGTTCAGGCAGGGAGCACAATGGCACATGGTGGGTAAAGCTCTGGCACACCCCTGAAAGGTTTGTCTCCTCTGCAGTAATACCTCATTGTATATTCTGTAGCTTTGTTTGTATATGAAATGAAATCTTAGTAATACAAGAGCTCTGTAGCCTCCTGCTATTAAATATTTCCCTTGGGAAGAGGAAAGATGCTCTTGTTTTGCATAAGAATTATGAGATGGACTATTAGCTCTGCTGTAAATTAAAGAGAAATTGCTTTCCCTGTCTACTTTAATAAATCTCATGTCAAAACCACCAAAACTGCAGGCATTACTTGGAGATCTCATTTGCCTAAAATTTCCCTGGAAATAATTCTTCTCACTTAGAAGCAAATGAGGAATAAAAAAAAAGAAAAAAGAAAAAAAAAAAACGAACTTGATTCTTCAGACAGCCCGAGAGATAGTTTGCTGTTTTTAGGACTATCATAATTGGATCTATAGCTAGCAACTGAATTTAAACAAAGGGAACAAATGTTTCACTGATTTTGAGTGCATGAAACAGAAGGATGAATATTTTTGATTAGCAATGAGAGGTTTTTTTTCTTTTTTTCAGTCCATTACTTTAAATATGAAAAGGCAGGCTCTTTGTCATACGCTCTTGCAGAATACACTCCTAGGTGATGATCAATGCCAAGCATAATAGCTGCAGAGGTATTGTTTGTACACGCTCCTGAAAGGAATGACATCCCGCTTCTCCATCACGTTATGACACCCCAGGCTACACAGCAGAACAAAAGCCTTCTTTCCTTGCAGACTTCATGGGCTGCTTAATACTGCTCACCTTTTCCCTGTGGGATAAAACCTGGAGCAGGAGTTGCCATCCCAGGCGCAGTACGGATCTCGGGCTAGGCAGCAGTCAGCGCAGGCGGACCCATAGATGTGGCAGCGATGCAAGGATACCTGGGTGACCCCTTCATCTGAGCTCACATACAACTGTTGCTGCAGAAGGAAATGGAAAGATTTACTTCATATGTGGAGGAGCTTCACCTGAGGCTTGGCTAACACACCTAAAAACCTTTCAATTAATTTTGGAATTAACTCAAGACAAGAGGGAAGCCGCCAATATATATTAAGCCAAGATAAACAGAAACCTTCCAGGTGAACAGGCCTAGAATATTTCCACCTTCCTATTACAAAACACTTAGAAACACTGGGGAACGTTAGTGTTTTATGGACGTTGAGTGTCATTGTTCTGTTCTGGGGCAGACAGTCTGAGTTAATATTGCGCAGTCTGAGTTACGATTTGAGAACTTGGTTCCTACTCAGTGAGGATTATTGGCTCAAGCCTTTGAACTAAGTATTTTCTCTGCATAATAGTCACTTTAATAAATGTTATGCAGAGCTTCTAGCTGGATTCTCTGGTGCATAGACTTCCAAAACACAAAACACAGAGATTATGTTGAGGCTTAGGGCCAGATTCTGATATTCTTATAAAGCTGGAAAAGTAATCCAAAAGAAGTCCCATAACAAATGAGAGCTTTTGCAAAAGAAGTTCAAAGGGAACAGGTCATCACCAAAATCTGGGCCAAAATGACAGTTTCACTCAGAAACAATTGATCAATCGATCAATTCTTAAAATATAAATTAATATTGAACAAAATCCTTGAAACTCCCCTGATCTTTTGTCATAAAACTAAAAAAATTACATTGAATTCAGTTTAATTAATAATGTTTACTTATTAGGAATTTTGTAAAATACTGAGCTATGAGTTGCTTACAAAATCACAGGATACCTATTTTTAGTTTGGGTGTTTAACATCTCAACAGAAATCCTCTCAGCTGTTTTCATCATTCTTATTGCCATCATTCATTACTAGTAAACAAATACACACAATAGTACCATGGACCCAACCACCCAACAATATCTTTTTGCATTGATCAGACTTCGAAGGGAAAATTTCTGTTTAGGAACAAAAGGGAGGGCAAATTTCCTCTTTTAGAACTTCTTTTCCTTAGTTGTCAAAGAAAACCACAAAAAAATTGACACTTTTCAGTGAATTAGAAATTATATATAATGAATAGAAATTGTTTTATCTTACTGACTCTGTGGCATGTAAAAAGCTCATGCAAACTTCAGTCAAGTTTCTCCATAATCATTAAGGAGAATCTCCTGCCTATATTTAGTACGCTGCACAACAATTGGTATTCTAACATCTTTAAGTCAATTTGCTTCTCAATTAATAAGCACTAAGTAATCATTCCACTCCTCTTTACCTTTTTAGATGAGATCTTCATTGATGTTATAGGAGAATTACTCTGAAAGGCAAAATTTCAAATCACATTTACAAGGAGTAAAATTAAAATTATAAATTCAATAAAAACAAAGTCCTATCTAAAAAAGCTATAACTTTTCAAAACTTGGAAAAGCATCACTCACTCTCACTGATTCTTTGCTACTTTCAGAACTAAACAAATCACACACATGTGACTAATGTCTCACAAAAGGAATTGGCTACACTCAAATGCATTATTCTTCATGTGCATCAAGTTTTTGTACATTTCTAATTAACCTCCATCTGTGTTACCTCAGCAATATAGGAGCAATGTATTTTGAAGCCATTACTCTCACTTTGTAATAAGAAACAATGTTTGTTCTTTGACAATGATGAAAATAGCACAAATAGCCTGCACATATTTACTACGTGATCTTGGTAAGAATATGTCATGTTTCTCCAACACATTATCTACAGCACATACGGTTTGGTTACCATCCAACATATACATTCAGATTATCAATGACTAAAATATTAAAAATGGAATGTGTGCTATTGAATGTTTCTTTCCCAGAGACAGTACTGTATACTACTGTGTGTCATCACTGCAGTCTGTTATTGTCTGGGTCCAAAACAAATGTTAAAGGGCTGGAAAAGGAATTATCACATTCATTGCCTTAAGCAAGTGAAGCAATTTGTTATTCTCATCCAAACAAATGATAAAACTCATGGTAATAAAAAGTTCAGTATTTTTTTAGGATTTTGCATTTGCTCAATCACAAATGAAAGCCATAGTGGTGGGCTAGGTTTAATTGCAGTGGACTACAAGCACAGCAGGGAGGTCAGGACTAGAAAATCTGGCTGTGAATCATGTGAACTGGCAAAGGTTTGAAGGAGTTTAGAGCCGCTGTAGTATTTCATGAACTGTCTGCAAACTCAAGATCAAATGCAACATTGGATCTGATGACACATTCTCCTTTCCTTGCTTATACTCTGGAAGAGAATCAGTGCTTTGCTTACTCTTGGTATTTACTGCCACACAGACAGTGATCTCATTCCCTCTCTCTTGGAGAGACTCATCAAAACACTGACACGCTGCCCGCACAGATCGCAGTGGCAGAGGGTACGATATCGTGATTTTTAGGGTTCAGGATAAAAAATGTCTGTGCATGGAGGGCCAGAAACTAGGCTTAGTATGAGGATTCCTCTTGGTCCACCTACCTTCTTGCTGTACTAATTTACATTTCAGTAAATTGAATCGGTAATACTTGAGTGAAGGGTTCCCTTTAGGCAGTATTACACCCGTATCTTTTTAAAAGGGAAGTTTTCAACAAAAGCATAGGAAGACTAATTATGCATTTATGAAGGTTAACACAGAGTGTATTCTCTTTCTTAAAGAAATGGTTTGTGCTGCCTGTCTAGGTAAAAAAGCTTAAATTTTCCGTTCTGTAACCCCTCAATGAAATAGAGAAAAGCCTATGACAAAATTATAGATGTATACTACCACTTGCCCCAAGACTGTTTTAAAGAATAGCCCATTCAAAAATTTGAAAGGGATTTTTTAACACGAGGGCAAACATTTTCTTTAGGTTATTACAAGCTGCTAAGTGCCAGAGTGATTGACAGTGGCTATTCCCTTGTTTCTTGCTGTAGTTGTCTGCGTTTCTTTTCAGCTTACATTGTGTTAAGCTTGTAGCTTTCTTGACTTCAGAGGAATGTGGCTTGGAAGAACTGGAGCTAAGCAAAAACAACTCAGATTTGCTTCCAGTCTGCAGCTCAAAATCAAGAAGAATATCAGATAATTAAAGAAGTACAAGAATCTTAGATTCCATCTGTAAATAGTGACAGTGTCAATATATGATGCCAATAATAAAAATTGCCTTCTGGCAGCCACTATAACACGACCTCATGAAAATGTGTTATCAAAATCCTTCTAGCATACATAAAATGTAAAAACAACATAAAAAATAAGGAACTTAAATGGCGGGGAAAAAAGGACTTTAGCTACAGCCTTCGTAACAGTGGACATTTTATATTCCTCTTTGGGTGGGTAACAAGCTGACAGTATGAACATTTACTTGATCTTTTATCAAGTCACAGTTGCCCTTGCCAAAGTCTCTTAGAACAAAGTGTTTGTGTGAACACACACGTTGGAAGAGTAAAAGCAGGAGCAAGCCAAACCTGAAAAACCTCCAGCTCTTCTAAAATGAGTTCTCCACTTGCAGAGAAGTTGGTGGGTAGGACAACAACTTTTTGTACAGTTCCTTGATCTGGAAAAGATGAGAAAAAGTGAGACTGTGTTACAGAAAGAGAGCAAGAGAAAGAAAAAAGCAGATGAAACCTTATCAATTATGAAGAGAAACAATCAAACCAAGAATTATGACAAAAAAAGGTAAGAAATGTTAAGTAATTTCTAGGGTTTGGAGTCAGAAAGAACAATGAGATGATTCCTTATATAGGAATATTATATAGAGTATTATTCTCATATATGAACATGAAGATGTCATGGTATGACTTGAGTTACTACCACTACTTTTACCATTCTACTCAAGAAAATCAATAAAATTCAGTATCTTCTGTACTAGTTGCTGTACAGACACACAGTCAGAGGCAATACCTATTCTAATGATCTTAAAGTAACAACATAGTAATATAAACAGGTAAAAAAGAGCTACTCCAGAATTTAATATATATTCATATTATTAATAAAATGTAATGACAACTGATGACATGAAGGCAAACCTTCCAACCTTGTGTACCTCTAAACAAAGTAAGAGGAAAGCTTTTTTTTTTTTCCAGGAAAGTCAAATAATAATAAAGTCCATTACGTATTGGTAGGAGTTAATATTTTCGTCCATAAGAAAAAAAAGAAAAAAGGAAGGTGAAGATACTGCAGCTACTCTATCATGGCTGCCTTCCTGAAATACAGTTCCAAGGCTCCCAAAACCGCTCAGATCAAAGGAGTAAGAAGCAAGAAGGATGGGGCAAAGGCAGTGTTTTTGCAGGGTAGATGTGATGAGCAAGACCAAAGGGATATTTGTGATTAGTTTTCCAAATTCGTTATGTGGAAAGAATATATGGGATCCAAGGGTCCATCTGTGAAGGCTCTTAAAAGGCTGAGACAGCCGCTGAAGTATTTCTGATGTGGCAGAAAAAGCAGACTGGGAGAATCAAAAGGACAAGCATTTTTATTTGGAAAAAGCACAGCATGTAGAATCCCTCTTGCCTGAAAGGCCTGGAAATTAGTCTGAGTAGAGTAAACGTATTTGCTCAGTATCTATTCTCAGGAATGAGACCACATGGTATACTTTCTGTTTGGCCTTCAAAGGTTTTCTGAGCAATACAGACTTGTGTTGTTAGTAAAACATTAGTATAGCACAATATAGGTAAGCATCTACGTGTATTTTTATAAATTTGTGACCAAGGAAAGGAAATGTCAGCTTCCTGTTTGGCAATTTATGATGTAGACAACATAAACTGAAAAAGGGCAATTTTGTTTTTGCTTTTAAGGTCAGTGACTAAATTCCATAGCTAGAGCTGTAGGGCAAGTTGGTTACAGTAAATAATTTACATCTTCTTATTTCCCTGGAGGAAGAAAGCAAATAATAACGTATTTTGTTTAAAAAAAAAAATAAGGTTTAAAGCCAGAATATTGATATGCAATTACCTGACCACACACAGTATTTTGTCATTAAAAAAAAAAAAAAAAAAAAAAAAGAAAAAGGGAAGTAGAAACTTTAA
>NW_010420554.1:13454-36123 GCF_000710305.1 Buceros rhinoceros silvestris | reverse complement strand
CCAGACCACACAAAATAGTTTGTAATTAAAAAAAAAAAAAAAAAAAAAGAAGAAAAAGGGAAGTTGAAAGCTTACATGACTTAAAAATGTGTAGCTATCAATTGTACATGCTCAGGGCACATTAGGCATGAATTTTTCATGAGAATTTTCTTGGAGAACATTTATTCTCATTATGCAATGGCACGATAAACCAGTTCCTTCCGAAGAAACTTTACTGAAACTAAATCTTGTGATAGCACAGCTGTGGTCTAGACTGGGTGCCAGTATTAGCAAAACTATGAGAACCTGAGATAGATTTACTAACTGCCAAGACCCACTGAAGCTTTAAAGTGCTGCAGATGCATCCCTGGTTGGAGCTAAGGAGAAGCATGTGCGTGTGTGCACGTGAAGCATGTGCATTTCCACTCCTGCTAGAGGGAATAACCCACTCACAAATACAGACAGCTTAAGTCCAGTGTCTACCTCTACCCCTTTGCATCCTTTTATCAACGTTCTCTCTCTAACATTAATCTATACCATACAAAATAGCGCGCCAGAAGCGCAGGAAGGGGTTACGGACTTTTGCAGTTTTTTTTTTCAGCTGCCTGCAAAGTGTCAACTACCTGTAACCCTGATACAGAGGGCACTAAGCATGTTGACAGTGACCTTACCTGCAAAGGAATGTGAGACTGCTATGCCTCTGAAGAACCGGTTTGTTTCAATGATCCGTTAGCACATGCCATACATTTAAAATTCCTGAATTGTCTTCAGTTCTCAAACATTGCCCTGAACTGAAATCAGAACCTGAGGGAAGATTTTATCCGGGGCATTGGCACAGAAAATACTGATAATGCCTGACGCCAAGTCCTTGTGTCCTAATAACCTTTCAAATTTGAAAAGTAGGTTCCTATCTACCTTTTTTTGTCACACCCCAGCAAAATAAACAGAGTTAAGGATTGTTTACCTTAGTATTCATTCCCTTTGACTCGATATTTTACTATTCACTTTGACTCAGTATTGTACCATGAAGGACAGATCCTTGCAGAAAGGAATGTTCAATTGTTTTAAAGGAAACTTATTGCATTTAAAATAAATATTCACGTTAGGGAAAGTAGGCAATAGAAATCTCTTATTAAAGAGCTCTTCACTTAAAGCAAGAGATTCCAATAGTCTGTACACGCATATATATATATATAAACACATTCTCTCAACAATACATGGCTTATAGGCTATACCCCTCCACCACATTTACATTTATTTTTTTTACTGTTGCTCGGCCTTTTCCTTAATAAATGAAAAACAAGTATTTGAGCTCAAAACCCACTTCTTATTCCTTTCTCAGTAGTACTGATGTCTCCACTATAAGGACAGCAGGTGACAAATCAAGTCATGTACATGTGTTTATGTCAGAAGTCTTATTTTTTCATGTTTAGGTCAATGTACAAAATTATAAGCTAATTCTGTAAAAATCATAAAAGTGAACAGGATGGTTTCCTTCGCTGTTCACTTATTACTTCCAGCAATCCACTTGAAAACAGTTCTACATTGTTACGATTTCACATAGTCATGAAAAAAGCTTTTGTGTCTCCAGAATATCAATCCACCACTAGAAAGCATGAAGAGGCAGATTTATGCTCACCACTTCTCTGACTTTTTACTGGGAGCCGTTTTGCAGCCTCACATCAGACCAGCAGCTTGTGAGTTGAGAGCAAGACGAACAAACAAGAAGGAATCTCTCGTAAGCTGATGGCAAGAGGACAAGAGTGACTCATAATGTTTTTCCGCTTTAAACCTGCTTGAAAAATTTCAGGTTTCCCAGCTTGACATGGAAGACAATGCTACGGAGGTCATGTTCCTCTGAGAGGACTGAGAAACAGGAAACAGCAAGGGAGGAAAGTGCTGACATCCTGCAGTCTAGAAAAAGGTGTAGATAGTATATAGAATCAGAAATAAATGGAGAAGGCAGGCAGTCCAATGAATGGTCCAAGGAAGGAAGAGGAAGAGACAAATAAATAATAATAATAAGAATGAAGAAGAAGAGGTAGAGGAAAATATTCCTTGAAACACAGGGCATGATTCTGGGCTGGTATTCATCAGTTAAGCTTCATTGACACCCGTTGGACTACGCCCAATGACACTAATTCCTGGTCTGGCTGACCATGGGCAATAGAAAAAGCAAAGCTTAATGAACAGCAATGAAAAATACATAGGTGCTGAGTATAGGATGAATCTGCTGAATCTGCAGGTCTGAGTGTAAACTTCATTCTCTGAATTTCAACTAGCTTTTCTTTTCCTGGCCCTAAGTGAACACTCCAGTTCTCAGTATCGTGATCCTCAAAGGCAGTCAGGATACATCTACCCCAGAGCCACATCACACGCACAACTTAAACAAATTGAAATAAAACCCCTGACTTTTCTACATCATAAAAAAAGTACTGCAACGGACATCGACTGCTATTCTGACAGGAGTTTCACAGAGCATCTTCCTGCAGTAATCCCCTTCCCTGATGTGTCTGACTTTCAGGAGACCCTCCGGAAACTTTTCTCTGTTGTACCTGTTAGCCTAATGGCAGCTTAATTATTTTTGGTCTCTAAGCTGAGTTGAACCTGATGCAAAAAAATAATACGACAAAGAAAAAAGAAAGCAAGGAGTTTGCAGAATTCTTAAAATCTCAACAGAAAATGTTAAGGCTGGGCAGAGCCCCTGAGATGGTGGCAGGTCAGCGATCAGGGTTGAGATCCGAGTCTCCATGCTCCCTGCTCTCTTTAGGTGTCTGCTGTAAATCAGAGCTCCCACCACAGCCATCAAACCTCCCGTGCTTTAGTTCACTCATCTGTCAAATGGGTGTAATTTTTTTCCACCTCATAGTATTGCTATGAAACTTTGTAAAATTCAGGCTGCCTCAAACAACGAGAAGACAGATAAAAATGTCTAAAGAGTTCACACTTGAGGGCAAAACTTTCACATACCCCCAGCTCAGTCAAACTTTTGGGACACACTGAGAGCCTGTTTGAGCAAAATCAGAACAGGGGAAATTAAACAGATGGAGGAACACCCTCTTAACTTACATAACTTTTTAAAAGGCTGTGAAAAAGCTTTGGACAAATTGATCAACAAAAGGTTTTGAATGACTCAGGCACTGTGAACAAGAGGAAGAAGGAAACTGTCTGCTGCCTGTTGTGCTACTTCTGTGCAACATCATCTTTACAGGCTCAGACTCAGGAAGCTGCAGCCAGCAAATCTATGGGAGGCAAGCTTGCTCTTCTGACCAGTTTATCTCTCTCCATTAGAATCTGTAGCTCATTACATGATTTTGGCTACTGCATTACTGGGGGCTACCATTGTCAGCAAGGGTTAGTTTTCCGAAAAGGCAGCCATCGTGTAACACCATGAAAATGAGTATTACAAGCTTATGCTCTGAACGCACTTGCTGCATCCAGACTTTGAAAACAAGTGTTGCATCAGAGAAGGAAAGATAATAAGAAACATCAAGCAACCTCATGGCACATTAGATGCATGTGGAGCACATTAATCATCTGAATAAGCCACACTGAAGTCTGAAGTGCCTTTTCACGACAGTAACTTAGATCTCTCTCAACAAAAACGTATCCTATCTTCATTGCAAGCAGCTGAAAAAAAATCCTATTGGTGCTCATGGATGTTTAATGTACCCAAGTTTGAACCAGACATTTAAATATTTTTATAACACCGAGAGCAATAAAAAAACCCATGCATAATCTTTTGGTTGTGCAATCTGTGTGTACTTTGACCAGAAGCTTTTGTACTGTAAGCAGTAGGTGGCATGCTTAAAAAATAAATACTAATCTCTGGAAAATGTTCTCATGCTGTTTTATTACTGTTCTTAAAACTCAGATGGAAAACAATCTACCCAAGGATAACCAGAAAATATTGAAAGCTCGGGTTATTTAGATATAGCTGAAATGAGTAAAGTAATTACAGTAAAACTCTAGGGTGACTTGAAAAATTAGGACTGAATCCTGCCCTACCGCAAAGGGGATAATTGAAGCCGAACTCTAACCCCAAATTCCTGAACTGCACAGGCAAAAAGTATCATCAGTATTACCCTTGTCAAATATGCAAATGAGATTACAGTATGTCCAGGTAAATTATCCCCCAGGTTTCTGTCTGGGAAGACAAGGTGTGCAGTACTCTTCTCTTGTAGCTCTGCTGTCTACCATTAAAGACTCGCTCCTTACCCTAAATCGTCTTGTTGTAGAGAGGGGGAGAAGACGTCCCTTTGGGTGGACTTAACCAAGCTAGCAATTTTCGTTAAGTGCTTTGGGGGGCTTCACGTTGAAAAGCATAGAGAAACCAGGAGATCTTTACAATTTCAAAAGTGGGTGGAATGCTGCGAGAACAATGTCTGTCCCTGGGATTTATTTTGTTAGCTATATGGGCGAGCAAGGGAGAAAAGCAATGTATTAACTCTGGGCATGGACCAGCCCCTGTGAACTTCGTACTTTTGTCTGGGGGCACTAAGGAAAACTCCATTTTGTTCACATTAATGTGAAAAAATGGCACAGCTGCCTATACCGTCCTATGGCATGGCTACGAGGTGAAGACCACTGGGGTTTCGAAGCTTTATACTTCTGTTATTCTTCAGCTGCTTTGAGGAACTGATTTATTACTGAGGCTATAGAGAAGGAAGAGAGGAAAAGCTAAACATTTTGTGTGCTCTGTGTCTGGCAAGACATAAAACACTCTGATTTCAACCATGAGACAGGTCACTGACAGTGACAGACATGGCTGGCAACATCTCAGTTCAGCAGCAGTAACTCATCATCTGAGCTGAGTGTAATTGTCAGCAGGTGTCAAGTCCCATTGTCTCTGGCTGTGGGGCTCCAGGCTCCCAAGGAAATTATCACATGAAATTCTCCTATTCGATGAGGTTTTTGCATTTGCTGGGACAAACCGACACCAAAGCAAACCCCCTCTGCATTCCTTTTGACAGTTAATATCTCTGTTAAACCCTCCTGAGTCTCACAGAAAGCAGGGAATAGAGAAAACAAGTTTCTCCTCTCAGTGGCTGAAACTTGATCACTTTTATCTTAAAGGACTGAGAAACGCAGTAACTTACATTGCACCAGTTTCTTTTGAGGAAGACCTTGGAAGCTATCAATGTCCTGTGCCCTACTCAGGAAGAATAATGCCTCCCCTCCAACTAACTAGAAAGCAGAAAATGATCCTCATCTTCAGTGTAATGCAGAAGATAAGGCAATGAATATATCAAGTATCCAGAACTGCAGTTTATGGATTTGATCTATAATGGATCCTGTGCTGATGCTCAGAAAAGGATTAACAAATCTTAAGAACAACCTGAGGTATGTTAATGTTTTTAAGAAACCACAGGTGTATATGTGAGGCCACATGGATCACTTAAAACCAAGAAGCTAATCAAAGTAAAAAATGAAATTACTCTTGCAGAATTACTAAGTTGCTGAATATCAATATTATGATTTCATGAAAATTTCAGATTTTCAATACATTTTTATTATCAACTATCACTGCTCTACATTAACAATCCTATATTATTGGAAATGTGTATGTCTTTATCTAATCTTTAGTAGAATTTTCCTTCAATTAACATTAGATGTTTAGAGAGCATTTAATTTTTAGTAGAATTTTCCTTCAATTAACATTAGATGTTTAGAGAGCATTTTAAAACAATGGCATCACTATACAAAAAAAATGTATGTTCATTTCAAAGATCTGTACTAGCCTACCAAGCTGTTACTCTGGCTAAACATAGTGATTTGGCAAGGAATAAAACTAATAAAAAACCAAACCTTCTCTATGACTAAGTGTTCTTCTGGAGTTGAATAACAGTAGTAGGGACACTATCTGCTAACACTTCTGATATTTCTACAGTAGTGTACAAAGACTCTTTACTTCTTTAGAAAAGGAGGAAAACGACCCTAGGGGGTTCCAAAGTCAAGAACTGTAGCTGCAATAACAGCTGGGGAGGGCGGGGTGTGGCGAGGGACGACACATACATGCACACGCACCTAAAGAAGAAAGCCCTGTCCTAATTGGTAATGTCCAGTGATTCTGCAAGATCTTCAAGAACATCTTAAAACTCATTTATCAACTGCTAGCCAAGAAAACAGAAATATCCAGATCAAAACCTGATGAAATTCCTAAAGTAATTCTCTGCCTGGCACTTCTACCCTGACTATGACTTGTAGTATACTAAGCATTCACCATACAGTAGATGGTGACCTGGTAAAGGTTTGACACAAGAACATGAACAAAGCGTTTCTGTTTTCCTATTTCCTTTCATTGAACTGCAGAAGCCTGCAGGTTGGAAAGGGCCTTTAAAAGTCATGGTCCAGCCCTCACTCAAAGCAGGCCCAATTAGAACAGGCTGGGTTTTGAATCCTTTGAGCCTCTGAGGATGGAGAACTCACAGTCTCTCTGGGCCCTTGTTCCAATATTTGATCAAGCTGACAGTGAAAACCTTTTCCTTTATATCTAATTGCAATGTCCCACATTGCAACTTGTGTCCAGTCTCTCACGCCCTGACACTGAGCACCTTGAGAAGAGCCCAGATCCATTTTTTTCCCACTAGGTAGCTATATTCTCCCATTACATAGCTGTCAACAACAGCAAGATCTCCCTTCAGCTTTCTCTGAATAAACCCATTTCTCTCAGCTACTTCTCATACATCCCATGCTACAGTCCCTGAACTGATCTTGTTCCATTAGGTCAATGTTTTCATTGTACTGGGAAGACCACAACTGGACATGGTACTTCTGACAGGAGCTGAATACAGGGGAAGAGTCCCTTCCAGCAGCCCGCTGGCTGGATACCCTTCTGCTGATACAGAACAGTATGCAGTTGGCCTCCTTTGGCACAAGGGTGCCCTGCTGATTTTGATGGTTGGGGTGGTTTTTCTGAGAAGAGTGAAGAGAGTTCCTTTTAATCCTGCCCCTATAGAAGCCTGACATTCTTCAGAGATTTTTTAGCACCAGCTTCCTAAATCTATTATAACAGGATGGTTGTTCCCAGCCCCATGTGATATTGTTGGCAGGCATGGTTATTCTACAAGCAGAAAACAACCAGGACCCCAATAATATGTGAACCATAAAAGCAATGCAACCGATCTCTGTAATTATTTTCTTATGTTCAGAGATATATTTGTTCTCTTGGAGTTCTTTTCCTTTGTTCTACTTGAAACCATCTGTAGTGAAAAAAGATTAGCCTTTGTGCCTATCAACCTATAATGCCCTGTTAAGCCAGTGGGAGTTTCAGATGTGAATGAATCCTAGGGTTTAGCCAGAGTATTGCTTTGCTTGTCTGCTTCAATCAGTGGAGTCCGATTCAAACCTGAATATTTTAAAAAATCAAAATTATAAGTATGAGAATCACTTGACCTGTTCCCTGCAGACTTCAGAAGTGTAACACCAGATTCAAATTTAGAATAACTAAAACCAAAATGCAGGTTATATTAGACAGCAATCATTTTAGATTACTTGGATCAAACTCTCTGTGTCCACTACTGCTAGGACTCCAAGCATTTGTTTCTTTTTCGCTGTTAAATACTGCCATTTTTTGACTTTTTTTTTTTTTTGGATGGAGTTATTATTTCTGTCTTTGTAACATCTTGATCAGATTGAGTGCTTCTTCAGAAATATCTTACCCAGCATGTATTAAATAATGATGATGAGAGTATACCAAACAATATGAAGCCAGATTTTGGTATTTTCACTCACGTTAGAGAGCATCAAATTGTTATGTGAAATCATATTGTAGACAAAACATATTCAAAGAGAAGTATTATAATTTAGATCAAATACGATATACACTAGTGTTGATTTCTGTCTCAAATAAAATTCATATCAAGACATTGTATCTCTTGCATACAATTAACCTCTATTGTAAACATAAAAATGAACAGAAAGTGTAAAGAACCTAATTTATGGATTTCTGTCCATAGAAGATAGTTCGTAGAGAGCAAATACATTTAAATAAGCCTTTCTTAAAGCTGTAAATTGAACAAATTGGATTTGATTGCAAATGATAACACAATGCAAGAAAATGGCTGTTGCTGAGTTTGTCTTACCTGTTCCAAGAAACAAGACATGATATTTTCCATCAGCAGCATTCACTCGATCCACAGCAATCTTTGTGTACTTGTAGTCGGCTCCTATCCGGATAATTAATGGCCTCTTGTGTATTGGGTAAATGGGATTAAACATCAAAGGGTGATTCCTGATGAAGGTCACAACATCGTCTGGAAACTCTTTGGTTGTCCGCATGTTAGGTGTGAAGGCTCCTCCTGGACACTGTAAGAAACATGCATGGTAATGCTTAACTATGCTTACCATCCTTCAGAGAGTTTTCATCTCCAAGTCATTGACAAATATTGACAGAGAGTTGACAAAGTAAGTTCCCGAAAGAGTACTTCAGACTCTGACTGAAAGTAATTATGTTCCAGTATCGGGAATGAAGTGCTTGAACAGCTACTCTTTGAACTCCCGTCAGTTCCGATAAAGCAAACACAAACGTATTTTTGCACTTTCGTCACCCGGCTTGAGGGAAGAGATCCATACTTCTGGACCTATTTCCACATTTTTAATGCTTCCAAATTGCTTGGGTTTTTTTTTAAAAAAAAAACAACCAAGCAATTAGTATGGGAAGATACCAAACTTTTGCAGCTGGTTTGTCATAGAAATAGTAGAAAGGCAAAAGGTAAAATCTGAAACTTTACTATAATTTGGCCGGTGTTTCTCTAGTCATTACATTGACTATGAGATGGTGAAAGGGCCTGTCTCTCATCTTCAGCTGAAAAAGCAATAACATGAAGTTGATGAGGAGGTCCCTTGACAACTCATTTGAGTTATCTGAAAAGGTTGACCGTTCACAGGATCTTGTCTACTCTTTCTCCCACAGCTGAGAAATAACAGAGGTCCATGAATATACTGGATGCCTCTTTAAATGTAATGAAGAACCGCCCAAATAATCAGCCCTGAGGCATTCTGCACCTCATGAGGAAATAAATGCAATCTTAGAAAACTCAAGTATTTACTGAGAGTTAAACTAAAAGAAGATTGTGGGAAGAAATCAGCTACCATTACCTCACTTCTTACTGCAGCTCCTGTGCTTTTATTCCCGCCCCCTCCTCCCCACCCCCCCACCAGATTTCTGAGCTATGAAACTCTCCTCAGAGTATTGGAGCTATTCAAAAATATTTCAAGACAGTATTTTCCTAAATGGAAGATGTTGATATGTTCAATACAACGCATTTCATGGAAACTTGTTTATTTTGATGAGGACCATTCTTACATCTAGGATGGAATTTCTGGTCAAAACCACAGACACAAAAATAGCTAGTGGTGTACGGAGAGATTTACCTCACCTGACTTCTACTGTCTCAAAATCAGGCATTTAATCTTAGCTCGCCATCTAGGTTTCCTTTGTAGCCAGTAATTCAGAATAGACATCCTGCTTTTAGATGTCTAAAATTACATAAAATGAATCATTGACCGAGACAGTAGGAAACTCTCTGGGGATATATGAGTCATGTGTCCAAACTACCTGATGCAAACAAATGTTAGAATCTGAGTCTCCACCTCCCAGGGGATCCCTCTAATCCAGCAGGAGTGCCCATCCTAACCTCACTGCTAAAAGCTGTTCTATCTTATGCACCTAATAAACTATTCGTAGGGCAATACCAGGAACCAAGTAGAGAGGGGACTGCAGTCTAATTCCAGGCTTTAGAATCATCTTCTGGATCAAGTAGGATTTAATTATTTATACAAACTAGAACAGCTCTAAAAGAAACTGCTTTAAAAGAACAGCTTTAAAAGAAACTGCTCTGGCATCGGTTACCTACAGGAAGAAGAATTGGAACTCATCTCAGATATGGGCCTCTTTTCTCATCAGACATCCTTGACAATTGATTTTTCTGGACTCTTATTTATCCTGAGGGGTTTTGTTTGCTTCTCATGACACTACATGCCAGCCCTCTAAGATTGCTCACAAAACTGAATTATCTTCTTTGCTCTACTCCTTCCCTCTGTGGCATTTTTAGCCAGTCCTTCAGGAAATGTATGGAGCTATCGGCTATACTTAGCAACAAAAGCTGAAAAAAGAACTGCATTCATAAATCTGCGAGCTATTAGCAAGATTATTCTACTTGGTAGTGTTCTGCCAGACCCCAGTTCCTCTCCAGAGGGACTTCTGTTTCACGAGCAGTTCAAATTAAACTTTTCTGTCCTGCATAGCTCAGTTGAAGTCTTCCTCTGATACTTTCTATCCTTCCATTCTTCAATTGAAGATCATAAGACCTTTGTTGGTCCTGCAAAAATGTCTGTGCTATGGTTCACCCCAGTATGACCCCAAAAACTTACATCATGTCGTTGTTCTGAGCAAAGCTTTAACAAACATCTTTAATCAATTAATTCTTTTGCTATCCCTTTATAAACCAATGACAAGCAAAGGATGTTATTGAAGAACCCTATAAACTCTCCCTTTCCTGAAGGGATTGAACGTATATCCTGCACACCTCATTCAAGGATTTGACTAAATGATACTTATGTTCACAGTTGGTCACTATGCAGTTAGACTGCAGAGAGAAACACAATTCGTTAATGTACATTCCCCAATATGCTGTAGGTACAAAACCTATTTCTGTAAACTCTGAAAAATGGAAACTATCCTCAAACATCACTGAATTTAGTAGCAAGCTGCCAGTCCTGTAATTTTTTCCCCTTTCTTTTTCCATAAGTAAGTTTTGCTTGTGGAGAAATAAGAAACCATTGGTATTTAAGTGAAGGGCAGCCAGACACTGCGGAGTTGATTATGGCCAAATGAACGTATTGCTTTATTTAATTCTACTGAAGCCATACTGAAGCCTTTTCATTGTTTATCCAATGTACTGCAACACAGTGAACATTCATTGCTGTCCACAGGTTTAGTATGAAAATCTCTTTAGGCAACTGTAAAGTAAGATTTTCCTTCTTTATAAAGTCATATGAAAAGGCATCCCTGTCTAGTCCAGCGTCCCAGAAGTTGCAAAATCCCTGTGTTCCAGAGGAAAGAGGCTCATGCCCCATAGTTCGCAAGCATGGCTATTCAAAGTTAACCCTTTGAACACAAATCCTGAGCAGAAAAAAATCCCCACACCCTAATTTTTATAGATGCCTTGACATAAGTAAAAAATAGAGTTTTTGTCATGCATTTAAAAGTGGAACTTTTTGGCAGTGAAATAAAAGCAAAGTCAAACAACTTCCAGCCTAGAAAATATAACTTTAAGTTACTGTGTTGTGGCTGAGTTGTGAGCAAGTGCAGAAAAGCCAGTGATCAGAAAACCAGCAATGATCATCTTACAATAATCTATTTTGGCTTTATTTTTTTTCCTGTAAGCTATGATCTACAAATTTGATTTCAAATTCAGAGGTCATTGGAAGATCTGAAAAACACAGATAATTTCTGTCACCATGTTAAATCCAAAGCTGAACTTTCTTTTTCCCTTTCCATTGTGCTACCCAATTTCTTTAGGCTCATCTGGAATACCTCATAAGCCTCCATGAGGCGAACCAAGAATAACATGGCAGTGGTTGAGGAAACATATATAAACACAATATTCTGAAACAGGAAGAAACTCCAAAATGTGACTAATCACAAGAGTGTGAAACTTCCTGTTTAAATGGGCCATTTATTTTCTTTTTCTTTTCTTTTCCTTTTGTTTTTGTTTTTGGTAAAGTTTAAGCTTAAAGCCTCAGTGAACTCATGAGATTAGAGCTATATTAATTAATTGCAAATGAAAACAATGGTAACATCAGACCTTAGTGGAATGTCAGGTATTGATTAACTAATTCTAGAGATCTGGGAACATAAAGTCCTAAATCTTACAGCCAGTAATAACTGCACTAAAATGTCATGAAGAATTGTGTGAACAGGGAGAGCTACTCCATGTACCTAAGCATTGGAATATGAGAGAGAAAGAGAGAAAGAAAAAGATCTACAGTACAAGATGAATATGAATGAAATAGTGATATGGTTGAAAGTTCTTGCAGTGACTTGCAAAATTAAAAAACAGTTTAATTCCCTGTGGTAATTGGAAAAGCAACAAAGTGTTCATCTAAAAAAATTACAACTACATCATTAAAAGACAATTTATGATTCAGTGCATACTTGTTTAATTGATACATAAGAAATTGTAAGAATACTTCATAGGAGTCAGTAAAAGTCCACACTACCATACTTCATTTAGCAAATACAGATTTAGAGAAGATTCCAGAGAAAGTTCACACATTCTTCTTTGAAGCTGGAAATATTAGACTTCATACTTATGCTAAATCTGATTTATGAATAGTGCATATAAGTAAATAAATAAATGAAGACAAAAGTGCACCAACAGACATTTTTATAAACCATAAATGTGAAAGGAAGAAAAACCAAAGTATTTTGTTTAAATTCTTTCATGAGACACTTTTGTAAAACTTGGAATCAGAGCTAGCTCTAATGGCGTACAGAATTTATTGGACGATTATTACTACCCCTGATACAATTGAAAAAGTCACGAAAAATTTTCAAGGCATGCAAAAAGCATTCTGAACAAGGACTACTATAAACTGATTGGCATGAAAACTCATCTATTTCTACATCTCTCTTCTAAGGTTTAGTACCTGACAGGGTATTAGACTTAGTCAAGTGACAAGTCCCAGAAGCCTTGTTCCCTTCTGACATCTCCCAAGCATTCCAGTAGAGCTGCAAAACCTTAGAGAGCTATGGAAAATTCATACAGGCTGAAGACAGACTTACAGATGTTTGAATCCAGACTGCAGAACAATTGCTGTATTTGTATGCTTATTTACTTAGCTATCTTTTGTTCAAACATACATGCAAAATGTAAATGTACACGTAAACCAGCTGACTGTCATCTAATGAAATAATTCTTACCACCTTTTCAGCAGAAAGATCAAGAGTGATTAACATGTTGCATGACTTTTAATTTCAAGATACTACGTGACTGTATGGCAAGCTGAGAAGCAAATAAAATTGTTCTGAACTGTAAATAAATGTCATAGTCACATATAGTCCATTCTCCTGGAAGAGATAATATTGATTTATGTATTAAACAAAGACAAATAATTGGCGAGCCTGCATAAACATCTTTGTACTTACGGTGCCAGGTCGCGGGTATGGAATTCTGCCCTGATATGGAATCAGCTGGTGGTTTGGGCCCTCCTTGTGTGCAAAGGGCCCATTGAACACAGTCTGGATGTCAGATAGATGATACACACACACGGCTGAGCCTTTAAATATGGAGCTGGAAGACAGCAGGGGAAAGTTAGTATTGCAATCTACCAACCTTTGTACAGCTTTTCCATTTTGCATGGTCCAATGTGTGGAATGGTCCAATGATGACAGATACGTCTAAAATAATACATTAAATGCAATTTAATGCTTCTATAGCACGGATATAGTGCATTTAAAATCAACTAATCTAGCTTCCCAGTATACACCATTGCTCCTTAAGACCTACCACCTTATTGATAAGTGAAGTGAAAAAGAGGGAGGAGGGTACTATCCAACTGGTGGAATAACAATATTTCCTAATGTTGAATAGAAAAGAAACATAATCTGGCCCAAGTTAAATCAATGGCAAAAATATTGCTGACTTCAGTGAGACAAGGCTTTTATAAACTTCATACTGCCAAGCTCAGCACAGGTTTCCAGAACTCCCTACCAGTATATTAACCACAAGACCTCCGTGAGCCTCATAAAATACACTGCTAAAATATTAATCAAAACAACCAGTGCAATTACAATTGGTTAAATTATTACAACCAGTACCCAGCTTTTCTAAGCAAAATGGGGACAGGTTGTGGCTGTGAAGAAATTACTTCCATACAGTCCTCAAATCCACCCACAAAACTGGACTTACAAAGACCGTTGAAGAGGGTGGAAGTTTGATGCTTCTTGAGGAGAAAGAACCTTGAGTGTCACAGGCATGTTCTTTCCACCACTCTGGGATCAGCAATGATCTCAGACACCACAAACTTTGAATGCCCTTCATCACACTGTGATGACGAAGGGCACTAGAGGAATAATTTCCAAAGTGATGCTAAGGCTGACTGCAGTTAATTAACTTCTTTTTTTCTCTCATTGTCCGTAAATTTTGAGATATTTATCTTAACCAAATGGAAACTCCAGACAGTCTAAAATCTGCCTGATGTTAGCTGTAGGACAAAGATAATCCAACTAACTCTCTGTTTTCAATTGAAGAAGAAAAAAAAATGCCAGGAAAAACCCTGAAAACATTACAAGCAAAGTGCAGTCCACGTTGCTTTCAGCTATATATGGATTAGCAGAAGGAACCTTTTAGATGGATTACGGATTACTGTGGACATTTGAGTAGGTATTAATAGGTTTTAATAAATAAGTCTTTATGGATGTTTTACGTTAGATATAAGGCAGATTATGCCACTAAAATAATTTGCTTCAATATTACTCATTTTCCTTTTTTATGATGTAGATAAAAATACTAATTCTTATTATTTGCTACAATGTTTCTCTCTTGTTACTGTCATGAGTTGGAGGTCCACAGAGGTGAAGATAAAGGAACCGTTAAGGAGCAACAGTACTTATGATTGCTGTATTTGGCTAGTAACACATTCAATTTATAGTTGAACAAAGAAAAAGGAAGCATAGACCATGTGGTCCACGATTACAGAACTGCCTGAGTGTAAAAACTTCAATAGAGACAGAAAACATCTTAAGAGCCAGGAAAAAGTAGTTTGCTCTTTGTTGTCACCTTATATGGTGCTGTGATTCAAACCTCACTTCCAGTGCAGGAATACCAGGAGAATTAGGTAAAAGTGTTTCTCGTTCAGGCATGTTGCATCCACAACATAATCATAAGTGTGGTTTTATTGTTAAACATACCCTCAGCATTTTCTCTTTTTGTACAGTAGGAATCATAAAATGTAGATAGCACCAGGAGTTTACAAGTTACGGGATTCTTTTTTTCACAATTAAATAGCATTAAATCATATTTTCCTGGCTGATTCTCATATTTGAGAAAGCATATTGCTGCATCCAGGAAGACAGGAAAAATTTTTTTTCATGCAAGGATTTTTTTACTGGAAATTGCCATTAAAGGAATTATTAGTAATCAGTTAAATAATTTGCTAGTTTTATCAAATGAATTAAACGAAATAAAATAAAAAAGCAGAAAACCTCCTTAAAGGTAAAATAATAGGATAAGGTATCAGAAATCAGTAAGCAGTAGCTATTTCTAGTCTATATACTACCACTCTGTGGTGAGGGCAAAAGAAAAGTGAAAAACAAAAGGGAAGGGATGGCAGAATCTGCTGGTCCACCGGTTGGTCTATCTTTGTGGAGAGTTCCAGCATAGGAAGCCATATCTAGTACTTCCACTGCATTTAGGAGCACACTGTATGTTTTCTAAACTGGACAGTAGGTGAATATTACTGACTGATAACAGCGAGCTTAAGGCTGCAAAGTGGTGATCCAATGCCATATAAGCTTGTCTTTTCACAGCCAACTGAGGCTGCCATGGGTTATTCACCATCTGTGTGATCATCTGCCAGCTGAGAGGCTGGAAACGGTTTGCATGAATTCATGTAAGAATTCCCGGTTCAATCCTTCAGGGTGCTGGATGTCCTTCAGGAGGTGTTCAGCGCTCACAGATGCCACAGGAGTTCAGTGCATTGAAGGCATTTAGTTTTCTGCTGCTGAATGGTAACAAGTGGTCCTCCACAGAAATCTTTTCCCAGTGCCAGCTGACAGTATGTCAGGGAGCAACTTACTCCAAACAGCACAGCTCTAACATGGATACCAACAGGAAGGATACTGAGACTGTTACTCCTGCATGCGAACACTGACCACAATAAAAATTGCGCAGAACAGCCTTTACCATAAACCATCACTTTCAGTTTTCATATAGAAAACTGGCAGTTCAGAAAGGTAATTTTTTTCAAATCTCCCCATTTACCTTGATGTTGTAAAAATTCCATATACAAGTGTTGTTCTGGGGTTATCTGTCTCTAAAAGAAACACATCCTCTGTAAGAAAGAAAGGGAAGAAGAAAAACCATGTTGAATACTGATAGAACCTTTATTTTCCAGTTGAATTTATCACTTTATTCTGCTGAAGTCAACAGTAGTTTTGTCTCTTGAATGGGAAAAAGCAGACATCGTCTGGATGGACTGTATGCACAAAATCTACAATTTGAACATTCAGAAACAGATTTAGAAATTAATTCTATGCCATCTAGCCTTATGCAGACAGAAGGCAAAAATTTTCAAATACGTTCAGGATCTATGTCTCACATTTCTCTCAGCTGGATCTTGTCTCAGCACAGTTCCTGTAGAGGGATGTAATCCAAAGCAGGACAATCAGGTGCACACGCTCTAGATGCCCTCACTCATTTTCAGCACAGTATGAATGACACACAGCTTCACAGGCACCGAGAATGGTAAACTTCCCAGCTCTCATTGTGTAGAGTAATAACTGACTGTGCTGTGCAAAACTGTACCTCATGACTGAACTGAATTTGCCCAACGTTACCTCTGATATCAGAGTTGGAGTTTTTTTACACTTCAGTGAAAAATACTTTAGTCTTTCACAGTTTTTCCTTACAAATAGCCATAATAAAGCTACCTCTTAAACTTATTTTACAACACACAAAAAGACTGAACTGTTTGACTTTTAAATCATCGAGTATGTTATTAAGCTTTCCCTAATTTATGTGGCTCCTTCATTCAACTCTCTCTGAATTTTTAAAGTATTCTTTTAAATACGTCAAGAGCAAAAGTCTTCACCATGCAGAGCTAGAAGTGTTACACTCCTCTGCACTATACATGAAAACAGAAGCGCGTACTTGCTCTCCCCCAGTTTTCTGCATTTCCAGCTGTGGTTCTATTCTTCCTCTTTGCTAGAGGATTGTGATGGGATCCAGGCTGAGAACATTGTCTCCTGTTCTGTATACTCCTACTTTTTGTCATGCAGAAAACTAAAAGCAGTTATCCTACTGCTTTGTTGAAGAGGAGTGGGCTGGTAAATCAAGTTCTGAAAGATAAGTTGCCGTGGCAGTGCTAAGAGGCACTTTTGAAAGCCAGTCCTCCAAGCACCTTGCAGATTCTGAGTTACAGCAAGTTAGGATCTGCTCCCAGGCCCATCAGGTTCCATCAAAACCTTGAACCAAAGCAAGTATGCCAAATAGCTGTAAAGATATAGAGTCAAAAAGACTCCAAAACCCATTTGCTAGATGAGAATCAGGAATAATGACAGGGAAAAGAAAGAGAGATTACAATGGAGAGAAGGTCAGTATCAGATGCAGCCCCAGCGTGGGGCCTATTAGCTATTTATTACTTATTAGGTATTTATTTACTAATATTTATATTCATATTCATATTTACACTAATACACATACTAAATCTTCCAATACCTGAATTTAGAACTATGGTTTTGTACATCACAGAATTTGAAACTTTCTGGTAATGTTGTTTGGCACTTAAGTATCAATATATGCATCTATTAATTCCTTAATGAAAGGAAACCTCTTGTGACTGCTATATAGATTATTCACCGAATATTTGCAGTGTTTCACATGTTGAACTGAAAATCTAAGTGCCGGAATGAATCCTGAGAAATTATATTTATTCATATTATTGCTGATGCCAGTAGCAGGATTTATTAGTACTATCTTGAACTATCAAACTGACGCCTCTACCCAGTGACTGAAAAAGAAAAAATGGTATTGTGGAAAACCTGTTTGTTACAAAGTGGAATAAGGAACAGTTTCAAAGAAATGTATGTTAAAAAACCTCCATCATAATTCTAACTAGGAGCAAAACAATAATAGACTTCAGTTACATTTTCCCTTCCAAATATGAAGCTCTACAAACATTAAATATGCACAGGATGCAAGACTGAGATGAAACTTTTAAGGGATCTTTTTGCCATACCTAGTTCATCGAAGTATGTTTCTGTTCCATCTTCATCCATTACTGAACACACAAGTCTTGCTTTCAAGAATGTTGTCCACTTGTTCACGAGACTACGCTGACCACCTGTGTCATTCTAGAAAGGAATGGAAAAGTTTTTTTTTCAGAAAAAAACACAACAAAGCTAACATTTCATTAGGCTTTCCCACATTTTACTCAGGTTAATTCGATTCATCATCCAGACAATCATGCCAGTAAATTCAACACAAAAAAGTAGATAAGCCTAAACCAAATCCCCTCATCTAAACACTCCAAATACAGGAGAAACAACTAGTTTTCTGAGCAGACTTTCTGTGCTGGGCCAACAGCCTTGGGAGGGCCAGGCAGCAGAATTTGTGCAGCAACAGTGTGAATAGGTATGATTGCAAAGGACTGTGGAAGTCCGTGTCACTTGCTGACACCTAGTCTGGAGAAGTCTATGCTATCTCTAAAAGGTCTAATAGTCCTATGAAGGGATGTTTCTTCTAGTCCTAACAGCATAACCGCATCTGACCTAGTAAGCCACGCTGGCCCATGAGGTGGATGCTCTGAACTAAATTCAGAAGCAATGGTAGCATGGGTCAAGCAAGTTTTGCACTGTTGCAAGTCCTTGCATGTGTTGGTTCAGTCTTGGCTTAGTCACAGCTTGCTCAAGATCTTTCCATCTCTCTCCAGTGCAACATGGAAACTCTAACTGCTAAACCACATGGTGCAGCACAGAAGTGATAGCTTCTGCCTCATTCGATTGGTGAACACCTTAGGCAAGAGCAGAATTTTCCAAACGGCATCGCACAATGTCACCCAAGGAAAGGGAAAAAGGAAATGTAGGAGCTAGGTAAATGTGATTTAGACGAAATACGTGTTTCAGTGGTGCTCCTGATAATCTGACTCTTTGGGTGACCTATAAGAGGTCTTTTGGAGGAGTCTTTCTTAGCACCTTTGTACTAATAGATTTGGTCAGTCTTAAAGGTGTTGATATATTAATATGACGATATGCAAGTATACAAATATGACTGGCTCAGATTTATTTTCATTAGCTTTGGGATTCTGCCACCGACTTCAGTGTATGTCTAAGCAGGCTGAAGGCCTTTCAGAAATCATCTGGGCTTCATTACAACAGTAACACCACCAAATCCAGCTATATTGTCTGAAATGTCTTCTTGTAAAATACCCAAAAAGGCCTTTGGGCACCTTCACAAAAATACAGAAAATGGACATTATGAAAGAGATCACATGTCTCATCACATTGCCAGAAAAGGAGCTTAACATGATTCCTCACACCCATGCACAACAACATCGCAATGAACCAAATTCTGAAGAAGACCCAGATTAAAGATATGGGAATACACGAACACTCACAGTTACCTTCCTGAGCCTTTCCAAAAGAAGGAATTAAAAGGGTAGCAGTAATTCCTCATTTATAATTTTTCTCTTATTAAAAAGCATCCGTTTCACCAAAGATATTAATAGCTGTTTTAATAATTTTTCATCTACAGTTGATTACAGACACAAAAAACTGAAACGGAGACAATGAGGAGTGCTGTGATCATAAATTAATTACTGCACAGGAGTAGCTGCAACTCCTGAATTTAATTTTCATGTGCATGTGTTTAAAGTTAGGCTCACACATACATAATGCAAAAGCTCAGAAAGGACAGATATTGTAAAAATAATAGTTGAAACTTCAATCAATCCATTTAAAAGCTTGGCTCTGGTATTTCTTGTATGTTTCAAAGATTTTGAGTGTGTTTTTGTGTGTGTGTGTGAAACACTTCACTGTCTTATAATTCAGTTTTCCTAAGAAGAGAATGTACCTCATATGTGCAAAGGACAGTAGGTTTGGAAATTCAACACTGGTAACTGTTCTGACTCAGTCACAGTCACAGAAATACCCAAATCCCTGAATCTCTAAATTCCTATGTCATTATAGGTATCGCCAGGTACACATAACATGTTCAGACCCTAGTGTGTTCAGTAAGAGCTCTTCTTAATTATGAATGTGGAAATTGAAACAGTGAATTTGTTCTGAATTTAAATTGAAGGGGTTTTTTATAATTTAGTCTTTCAGCTTATCATGTCACACTAGCAGCTTGTCCCAACAACCTGGCAAACAAAATGGTTCTTACTGGGCATATTCTTGCAATCATCGAATGAATTTGCTTTGTGCTGCCACTGTTGTCTGTGAGTCTCTCTTTGAAGAAGAAGTAGATTTTGGCATCATTGGGGTCAGTACCATCTGGGATAACATGAGCATCCACAAAAATAGGCTCTGAAATGAAACATTACACCAAAAAGATGAAACCAAGAGATGTACAAGCAGTTAATGATTTGACAGTTAGTGACTGCTTTAAGGAAATACTATATAACGCATAGGTATTGCTGCTGCAGGTTAAGCTATATGCTCTAGCCTCATGTCTATATATACCAGATATCACCAGGTAAATAGCTTCTTGCTGGCAGCCTTAAGTTCCTGAGTCCTCACATTATATCCCATGGCAGATTTTTAGAAAAGTGATTCAAATGCAGAAGCAGTAGTATTAGATTACTGCAGAGATTCAACGACTTGGAGGAAGAAAAGGGAAGAATCAGTTATGGGGGCACTTAAGAAAAGTCTCATTAAGGCAAAACATAAAAAAAGAACAAATGAGGTACATAAATAAGAGTTAGAAATAACTCATGGGACACAGATAAAGGAAAGCAGGGTAAGCAAATGCTTGAACAGCATTTGAATTCCTATCAGAGGTTGATAAACATAACCAAGTGTGTATGCAGAACACTGCAAAAGAGCACCAGTGAGAGAGCAACATAATTCATATCCTTAACAGCAAGCATATAATGGGCAATGGAGGAGTCCTCAAAAGACCCTCTCCTTTGTCTGAAGGAAGAAGCAGACCTCTTCCTGCATGAAGGCAGTGACTTTTCAATGATCATGCAAGACTGCTCGATCGCTTGAAATCCAGTACAAACGTTGAAACAATCCGATATAAAGGTTGGGTGCCTGGCAGAAAACACATTTAGAATGCAGCATTTTTCTATTCATATAAGCCCAATCTCAATTAATATAACAAGTGTCATGATTCTGGCTCTAAAAGGACAGGGAAATAAATTGTGCTTGTCAAGTAACCTTTTTCCTAATTCACTTTAGGGTGTACACTTCAGGATGTGCAGATAAGAATGTATAGCAAACAGAGGTAAAATTTAGAAAACATAGTTTCCCATTCATAGTGAATTTAATTTATTCTGACTGCAATCCTGTGATTTCACTGTAGTCACAGATGCACAGGAATAACAAGTCACGCTAAAAATAGTCAAGACGAAACCAAAGTAACATTATTTCGACACACCTGAAGGCTTTTTTGGAACTGCTGTGATAGTTGATCTCTAACCTTTGACATCAACCTCTGTTCACAGGGTTGACCACCATTTGAATTCAAAATATTTTAATTGGAAGGAGTCTTCTTATCAGTAAAGTCAGGGAGAATTCTCACACTGATTTCAGTGAAACCAAGAGTTAAGTGTTTGCATTCAGAAATTAGTTTTACTAGTGTGTTTTGATAATCAATTTCTTACCACTGAAACAAATGGCAATAATTGTCACCCGCTTCTCTGAGAAGGGGACTCTCTTCTGCACACATTTAGAATGCAAGTGGTGGTGAGGCTTCTGTACAGATGTTGGTCAGCCTGAATTAACTGAAATTGGTAATTCATGAGAAAAAAACTTATAATCAAGTACTCTAATTTAAGGCCATGTCTAGTGAGTTAGATGAAGAAGAACTTCTCTAGAAGTCATATTGTCTGACCACTTGGCATTTCAAAGCTTTCAATACACTTTCCCTAGAACAGTCTTAACGCAAAAAAGGCCATCAGGCGGGGTGGCCTAAAAGGTTGGCTCATGCAACCCTTTACATCTGTTCATTATCTACAGTATGTATTTACACACATTTCTTCATGGTTCAACTTCATAAATCAAATTCAGAGAACAGCTCTTCAAAAGTCGAGCTCTTCATTTTAAACCAAACAAAGCAGAATCTCTGTGAAACCCATTATAAGTTCCAGTAAAATAAAGGCATCTCACCACTCAGCCACTTGGAGTTGTGCTGATCAGTTCGTACTGCATTCCTCCTGGTCAGACTCCGAAAAATGGCTGCATCTGTCCCCATGAAATCAATATACATGCCTGAAAAAAGCTCTTCATCTGCAAAGAATTGAAATTGAGGGGAAAAAGAAAATGCATTGTTATGGCTTTTGGGAAATCCATATTTACTGATCTGCCTTTATTTTAGACTTGCCATCTCTTTATTTACACAGGAGTCTATACAGATAAATATTAGGTCATGGGAAATGGGGTTTCCCTCTGATTTACAAAGACACAATCTAGAATGCATGAGAATCAACGGATTTCTCTTGAAGACTTTAGGGAACTGCATAATTAAACTCAACAGCAGAACTGCATAGGTGGTGAACTTTTTGCTATGAAAGCTAGTTGCTCAACTTTTATTGCTAAGGATCACTGGAAAATCAGGCTAGTGTTATCAAAAAGAATCACATTCTGTTTTTTAAGTCCATACTTCAAAAAGCTTTTTTAAAATTTATTCATTTTTACAAGAGTAGACAAAATGAGTGGGCTGAATTTATTGCTGGTGTAAACTGGCAGAACATCTTTTGCAGTAAATGGATCAGTGCCAATTTTTGCCAACAGTATTGTCAA
>NW_010420554.1:6475-13357 GCF_000710305.1 Buceros rhinoceros silvestris | reverse complement strand
TGCCCCAGGCAGCCTCAAGCTGACTTCAGTATTGCAGAGGACAGACAATCATATTATTGAATTTTATGCAGAGTAATACAAGCAACAATTGTCCCCATTTATGTACTTGATTCTAAGTATAGGGTCATTATGCTTGAACAGAATTAGACATGCAACTCTTACATTAACAGAACCATGAACTGCTGCTCCCTGTGCAGGGCTGAAAACTCAGTCCATCAGTCAGGATGTATATCTGTGTTTGTGTCAGTCTGTGTGTGTGCATAAATATACATATATATAATTATAATTATAATTACATATACTATCATTTTATGCTCCATGACTAACCAAGCAATTTCCACTGACTAATGACAATAAAACCCCAGAGTAGAAAACAGTAGCTAAAATAAACTCTAACTCAGAGTGGGAGTGGTGGTTGAAAACATGCCAGTACAGCTGGGTCCTTTGATTGATGTTTTTGTCTGAATTCCTGGACTACCCAGAGAGTGTGGTCAAGCTGGCAAGAGACACAGGTTCAGAAGTGCTTGAGGCTATTTTTATGCTCTGTGTGTGTGTGTGCACCAATATGGAAGACTTATTTGCTCATTAGAGTATTAAAACTCTGGAGATTTTGTTTTCCTGCTGCTGGCTAGAGCCCGAACTGAACCCCTGCAGAGCAGCCATCAGCCACTCTTCTGTTCTTGTCTCTCCCAGTGATGACAAGATACATACTCAGGGGATTACAATAATGCATTTGCAAACACTCATGTTTGTGAAGCATTTACTTCCTGACTGTGTATTGACAGAATGGTGTTAGACCCACATTGATTTATAACTCTTTTTTTATATTTGCCTCAGTGCCTCAATCCACCAGTGCGTTATTCTTTGTTATGAAATAAATTGACTGAAAGGGATAAGGCTTATGGTTTTCACTTAACATTATCTACAGTTCTATGCATATACACATCCAATGACACTTTAACAACAGTACTACACTATGCAATTTTAAACCAATTGGATATCAACACTATTAGTTACGTCCTAAGCTTTCCCAGTGTCTGCTTGCTAATCATGTATCAGATTGTATCCTTCAGCTCCGCTTCCTTTTCATTAAATTCTTAAATTCCACACAGCACTTGGTTTGCACAGCACAACTAGTTCACACTACTTCTTTTTGATACTGAGGGGAATTACTTAATTGATGAGGTGTGTATGCTTTTATAAATATCTGAGAGTCTTGATGGGGAGAGAGACAAGCGTTTTGCACATCAGTTATGCCAAACTTCTTCAAAGCACATTTTTTATTGCTTTGATGCAGAAGTATCTTTGCACAATGGCAAACTGAACCAAGTTCAAATTTGGTTTTATAGCATCATTTTCCTCCGACAGGTGAATCATCTTTCCTGCTGTATTCTAGGCTGGTGATGCCAAAAATTGTCAAGAAATTTTGTCTATATATTTAAAAATGGTTCTTTTGTTGTGGAAGGTTGGCCGGTCTGGCAGTAATTCCTATCTTCTGAAGCAAGGGGAAGGAATTCCTCTTGTAGAAGAATGCTCAAAGGAGAGTCCAGTACATGGGCTCAGTCCTCTCATTATAACCAAGCTGTGACTTACAAAATCCCTTTTCCGGCATGAATACTGAGGCTAAATTCATTCAAGCTTAATATTTTTGAAGTGACTGGACTTTGTAGTAAGAGGGAGAAAGTACAGAACATAAGCTGTGGGACTCTTTTGAAAAAGAATGTGACCTTTGCAGAATAATTTAAACTTCGTAGATGAGTTATGTCATGAAAGATAAATCAAACACCAGGAAAAGTCTCTTTAGTCACATAACTGAGAGATCAAGGAAGAGAACCCAAAGTCTACTACAATGAACAAAGCTGCCATAGATCTATTGTAGAAAAAAAATCAGCTTATTGCATATACAGAAGCAACGTACTTTAATGGTGTCTCATAAAATCCAGAAAGAACAAGAAAAGGAATCTTTAATTTAGTGACAGTGATTCACTAAATAATACCAGAAGAACAATGAACAGCATTGGATTAATCCATACTAACTGTGAACAAATATTTTCTTTACACAGTGAGTCTGTAAACACTGACCATAGATCACTGATGGGATAAGCACACAAGTGCAGTCAAGGTTCAGAGAGGTATCTACATAGCATTTACCTGTCTTCTAAAGGTGCTTCATTTCATACCTCTGTGAATGAAATTACTTGTCCTTTGTACTAAATACATTTGCAATGAGGAATCAAAAAAATAAAGGTAACTTGTCTTTTGAACAGACAACGTAAGTTACACTATACGACACTTCCCTTAAGCTCCATGAGACTCAACATTTAAAGGAAATACCTGGCACAATATTTAATTACCGTTGATTTCAGCAGAAGCCTAATAGCAGAAACACTGCACATTGTTCCCCTGTAAACCCTGGGTGAAACACATAGTACTTATGTGCATTAAGTTTTATTTCCTAAGAAAGCCTGAAAAATTTGAGCAACTGCTGCTCCCTTCATAGACCAAAATATATCAAGGAGTTGGTACAAGTTGAAAAATCAAGGCTTTGGCACCAGAACTCTGTGAACATGCTGCAAATGGGAAAGGTTACACTAAGTATATATAATGTGTGTCCTGGTTGAGGGGGGAAAAAACCCAACAACCCCCCCCCCTTCTTTTATTGATGATGTAGGTTGCAGAAAGAAGTGTATGACCTCTGAGTTTTTATTTAGGTGTGCAATAGGCCCTGAGGCACTACAGTAATTCTTTGTATGGGGTATATCTCACAGTCACTGAGTACAGTCACCACCAATTCATAAGAATATTTGAGGTGTGTCAGCTGTATCACTTTCTGGCCTTTTGAATGGAAGAAAATTGCAAAGAAGAAAATTGGTCAAGCCAACTGAAGAATGAAGAGCCTTACAAAAGCTGGTGGGCTCTACAGCAGAGATGCCAACAAAAATGAAATTCAAAGTAACTAAAGTCTTCAGGCTTTTTTTCCCTAGCCACTCGGAGATTTTGCAAATAATTAAATGAGACACAACGGCTGTCTAGGATGAACAAGGTCAGAAACTGTTCAGACATAAAATGTTAGACAGGGTAATGTAAAGTTGAAACTAATCCTGGGAAAAAATGTGTAAGCTGGAAATGGGACAACCATTTCTTTTCTGTTTCTCACCCTTTCAATAGCTTATTTCTGCATTTCATTTGTACACCCACCTTTAGCTTCATGAAAACCTTGAAAAAAAGATGGACCGAATTCTTGTGCCCATCAGCCAGTCACAAGGTACTGCTCCTTGGAGGCCAAATTCTGCATCCAGCTTGTTTCAGGCATCCCACATATCCACACCACACATGATCATACAGGTTTAGATATCAGCAACTCGGAGTAGCTTTACTTACTGATCATAACAGACACGGTGTTCACATTAGGGTTGAATGAACAGCGCCCCTTTCCTGATTCACACTTGGAGTCAATCTTGAAGATTTGTTCCTGCAATGTAGATTTGTTTGTCACTTCTCATTTCAGAAACCCTTAGACATCAAGTGATGTTTTATGCTTGGCCATTTCCATCACTAACAATGTTCAGCACTGCTGGGCACTTTTGCTTACTATCAGGAGTTTAACTTTCCTATTCAGAATTTCATAATCTTTTTAGACAACCTCTTCATTGCTACCCAGTTATTTTCAAGACTCTTGTTATAAATTCAAGACACTGAAATTATTAATTTTTCCCTCTAGCTCAGTTATGCTTTGGAGAAGTTGACTGATCTCTGCAATAACATCTACGGAGATTACTTCTGTGTTTTTGAAGTTATTTATCATTTATTTGTGGAATACATGGTGATTATTATACTAGTCTGGGAATACTAGTCTGAGACATTATAATAAAGCTGCTAGAACAATACAAATTCAACAAAAGTCTCTTATGACAACTGTCATTTGGTGATAATATAAATCATTTGCTCTTTATTGAGATACAAGACCTCCAGAAGTCTTTTAAATCCTACTTATTTTCTTCATGGCAGACCTCGACAAACAAGACAGCATTTATATCCGATACCGTACTGATGGGAGCCTGTTCAACCTAAGGCGACTGAAGGCCCACACCAAGACCTTAAATCACCTTGTCCGCAAGCTGCCTTTTGCTGATGGTGCCGCCCTCGTTGCCCACACAGAAGCAGCTCTGCAGCGCTTAACATCCTGCTTTGCAGAGGCGGCTGAGCTTTTTGGGCTGGAAGTCAGCTTGAAGAGGACAGTAGTTCTCTACCAACCCGCACCACAAGATGACTACCATCATCCCCACATCACCACTGGCGAGTCAGAGCTTCAGTCAGTCCAGCAGTTCAGCTATCTGGGTAGCATCATCTCCTCAGACGCCACAATCGACAAAGAGATAGACAATAGAACAGCAAAAGCAAACAGAGCTTTCGGAAAACTCCATAAGAGAGTCTGGTGCAATAAACACCTGAAGAAAAGTACAAAGATCAGTGTCTACAGAGCCATTGTACTGTGTACTCTGCTGTATGGGTCTGAGTCATGGGTCATCTACCGCCACCACCTGCGACTCCTCGAACGCTTCCATCAGCGCTGCCTCCGGACAATCCTAAACATCTACTGGACTGACTACGTGACTAATGTCGCTGTCCTTGAACAGGCAGAGGTCACCAGCACTGAGGCCATATTGCTGAAAACGCAGCTGCGCTGGGCAGGGCACGTCTCCAGGATGGCGGATCACCGCCTCCCTAAGATTGTGTTCTACGGTGAACTCACCACCGGCTGCCACAAGAGAAGAGCCCCAAAGAGAAGATATAAGGACTCCTTGAAACAATACCTCAGCCTTGGTCATACTGACCACCACATCAGTGGTCCACCCTGGCCTCCAATCAGGAGATTTGGAGACACACCATACATAACGCTGCTGTCTCCTTTGAGAGCACAAGTAGAATCAGTCTCGAGGAGAAAAGACAATGCAGAAAGAACTGTGCCTCAACTATACCACCCAAGGAGACCTTTCGCTGTGCTTTTTGCAACCGGTCTTGCCTATCCTGCATTGGCCTTTTCAGCCATCAGCGCACTTGCAGTAAGCATGGACAAAGCCTTTCCCAAATCTTCATCTGTGAAGCCAAGCCATGGTATTTTCTTCAATGTCATCTCTTGGATTATGTGTAGAGTTCCAATCCCATAGTGATAGAGGATTTATCAGTATCTCTTGACATAGCCTGAAATATCTTGGAAATTCTTTGCTGTTTAGGAATCTTGGTACGGGGATTTGTTTATATTTTATGCAATTTATAAATAGGAAACACATTTGACAAGGAAGCAGCAACCTGGACTACAGCTTGAAATATGAAACAGTCTGAATATCTTTAGAAAATTCTCCTATATCAGAGCACCTCTTCAATTCTTGGTTCCCAGCAATACTGAAGAGCATAGTATGCTAAGCAAGAAATAACTCAGGCCCAAGTCTGTTCCTTAAAAACTTCAGTCAGTAACGGCAGAGACATTGATCCATAGCATATGGACTCACATACCATCATATACCAATCAAAAAACTTGTTCCCAGCCTCCTATAACAAACTTCTAATCTTTAATAAAAGGCTAAAAGACACAGTTGTGAGGAAAAAACCACCCAAATTTAAAACAGTTTTGTTTCAACAGAAAAACGTAGCTGAAAAAAATTGCAAAGAAAGGCTATTGTGATGTAGATGCCATTGCATTAGTAATTCAGCTATGGGCAGCAACTCTTTATATTCCCTTTAACAATAATGTAAATCAGAGGGGAATGGGGATGTCACACAAATCACCGAGCAGCCATTTGGCGACAGAGAATTGGAGACTCCGAACCTGAAATGCTAATCTACAGCAGGAAGCTTTCACGTGCATTATCCCCCCCATCTCCTTTCCTCCTCTTCTACTTTGCCTAATTTAATCACAGAGATCTTATCTATTGCTTCAGTAATATCTCTCTAAACAATGTTAACACATAAGTATGAAGTTTCTAATATGATCTTTGGGGTTTTGGGGTTTTTTTTACTTCTAGATTAATATACAGCTTGATGTTAATCCATATTTACTTTATTATACCACCGTTTGCCAAGTCAAAATGCCCATTTCTGCACTATTAAACTTGCTCCAGGATTACACTTGATTTTCATATATATTAAAGCTGCTTTTTAGTCTATAATTAATTCACATAGTGATTACACTTTCTTCTGTTTGCATTTACTTGGACATTAAAATATATTTGGGTGACTGAGTCATTACCAAAGACCAAAGTATCAAGCATGCCAAGCAAGAAAATATTTTTTAACCTCTGTTTCAGGGAAAAGGGCAATATTCTGCCTCATCAATGAAACAGCCTTTTTTGTGAGATTATGTGGAATCCTGGAGACAAAACAGCAAAATAGGGCCAGTTCTTATGATTGGTGGATATGGCTCTTACTGTCAGCCTTTGTAACTTCTAGAGAAAACCAGATGTGCTTTATAAAATACTCATTTTGCACGTGCAAACCAGCCTTCTGTGCATGAAAAACTACTAAACTAAAGGTGAAATGATAAAAGCAGAGAAAAAAGAGAGCTCTCACTAGTCCCATCAGCACTACATAGTTCTTCATTCTGCTCTATTAATTAGTCATGCACTGATATATGCAATGAGTTCAGAAGGAAATGCTTGGTTTTCACTGTTGTGCTATTGTTGGCCTGTACAGTAACGGCTTTGAGCACGCAAAGCCACAGTGTCTGACAGACTCCAGACATCCGAAACAGCAGTTTATTTAATCAATTGATCATAGGCACATAGCTATACACACAGGCTAAGTGAAACCAATTATGTTCTTCCAAGACATGTATCTTTAATTTTTAACTTAAGAAATTTACCATCTTGCATCATCTGAAGCTGT
>NW_010420554.1:4199-6397 GCF_000710305.1 Buceros rhinoceros silvestris | reverse complement strand
TAAGCTGTCATTTCCCGCTCTGCCTCCGACCGCCCGCCCCCACCCCCCACCTCTATCTCGTTTACAAAACCCCTAAAATAATGCGATTCAAAGTTCTTAGGGCAACAGGACTACTATTTCAGCTGATAAAGAAATATTGCATTAATTAGAGACAAATGAGATAATTTCCCATGTTTTAAAAAATTTGTCAAAAAGTAGGATAATGCTGAGGAAAGCTAACCTCTGTTTCAAAATACATCAAAACAAGTTAATGCAGATTCCATTACCCAGAAGGATATATTTACTTATTCAGTCCTGCTTGCTTTTAAATGCAGGTCTATGAACCTCTGCTCTTAGATAATTCATTAGGACTGAAGGTGCAGTGATTCCGAGTACTCTGTTAAGGAGGCTGGAACCAGATGGGGATCTACCAAAAGTCACTGAGATCACCCCATGCAAACCTACCAGAAGAATTAATGATTTATCAACTCCCTGGCAACCTTTTCAGTAGTTTTGGGTCTTGGCCAGAATTTCCATCCCACTACCAATGAAATCAGTGATGAATTTTGCAGTGTCTTCCCTAGGAGCCAGCCTGGCTTTTAAAGCTGCCCTCACATGGCAAAATTCCAGGTAGCACTCTCTGATCTTCCTTCCCAACACATCTGCTTCCACATTGTACAGGAAAATATACTGCACGCCCCTATGCCTGCAGACATGAATCTGACCCAAAAGCTACTGAGTTACTCAGTCTCAGTTAAGTGCTTTTCTTTCACCTTCTGGTTGTTTAATTTATTACATATTATATTTGCACATAAACAAACATTTCACTTTCAAATCAGAAAACTTGGACAATACATTTATGAAATAGCTGGTACTTCGTATATTGAAAATACACAGTGAAACGGAATGTAAAAAAACCCTGGAAACCGATCTGGAGATAAGATTTACACCCTGGAAGATCTCACGGTGATCAGAAAATTTACTGACTTCATCCCGGCAGAATCTCATGGGGTAGTAGGTGTGCAGTAGGTGATTGGGCTTGCTTCTAGTGGGTATGACGCTGAAGCCCAGCAAACCTTGACATACCTGAAAAGTTAGCTCACTTAAGAGCTTCTCCCAGGAATCAGTAACACATGGAAGTCATAAAAGGGGACTGCATATTTTACTTTTTATATAACTGGCTATTTCCTTTCAAGTATTTCTTGGCATTTTTTCTAACACAGCGTAGGAATGAATTCACCAGACAACGTCAAACAAAAAGTAGTGTCGGTATTTGGTATGACCATGGAATTTTGGACAACCATCATATTTGAGGCACAGCTTTTGATAATAGCTTTGCTTCTAGCTGGTAACAGGCCAGGAAACTATGGATCTTTGTTCCTTTTTGATTTAACAAGGGTAAAGAAACTTAGTCGGATCATTCATTTTTGCATTTTCAAAATTTTGAGTTTTGCATAACACTAGTAAGATGCACCACAAAATGCATAGATCACTGAAAAGCAACTTACCTCGGACCTGCGTCCTCTGTTGACATACACACACACGGGGCTGAAGGCACCACTGCCACAGACATACAGGTGTGTGCGATTGTATGACTGTATTACACGCACAAAATTTCCACAGCCATGCTGCAGGGAATACAGAAAGAAATAATTTCCCACTGTCAAATATTATTAGATGTTGGGAACTCTAGAGAATAGACATGGTTTACAATTTTAATACTCATGAAGACAGCTAGTGAGATTGGTAGTCTCTGGATTGGAACAGCTGTAGACTTCTGTTTTCTTTTCATGCCATTTTACCTAGTCTGGCAACTGGGCATTGCCAGGGCACTATAGGGGAGTGGCAGAGGAGTGCATGTAACTTTTCCATTTCCACACAGGAATCTAATTTTCATCCACAGACAGCTTCACACCATCAGTTTTACAGTTTTCTCCTTCCAGCATACACCTTTCTTGTCTTTACTTTTTTGACTATAATCAAGTGTTAATGTACTTTAGGTTGAAAATAGACCTTTTTCCGAATATTGTTTTCTTACTGAGATCCCAGAACTGCCTTCATATTCAATCATCCAAACTTTCACCAAAGACAGTGAGAATTGCATGTGTTCTGTGAGCACAGGACTGGAAACCGTGTCATCAGTCATCTTCATGAAAATTAGCAGAGCTAATCTTTGTTTAGGAGACTGCACCGTTTATTTATATTTAAAGGCATTCATA
>NW_010420554.1:0-4104 GCF_000710305.1 Buceros rhinoceros silvestris | reverse complement strand
TTTTTCGGTCAGCAGGAGCTAATACTGTACTGCAAGATCTGAAAACTGGTGCATAAATGTAGGTAGTCCAGAGTTCACAGAATTTTCTCTACATGGAACACTGCATGTCCTCAGTTAAGTGTTAATGAGCTATATCAGAAAAATCCTTTAACCCAGTCAAAACATGTTGTTTCTATAAAGCTGAGGGCTGTTCTGAAAAGTTTCAATTTTCTCATACCCAGCTATCTTAGTTTGGCTCAAAAATGGCTTCAGTAATGTCTTGCTAACAGTTGTGTTTTTCTCAGCAGTACCGCTAACCCACCTTACGGCTGTGGAAAAGGAAGAAGGTATACTACTAGTTTATATGAGTGTAAACTGATGCTTTCTTTTCTTGCTGTTTGCAGAAAACTTTTCTACATGACTCCTAAATAAAGGATTACATGCTGAGAATTCTCAAAATAATTATTATCTTCAGGGATGAGGACCAGTAAGCAATGTCTACGCGAGCAGTACCGGTACATGGCACTTGCCAGTCTGTTTCACTCCCACCACACCATGCACTTTCCAAAGTGTCTATGGCAAGAACACCGGGGATAGATAAATGGCTCTTTTCTTTAAGGACAGTCTTCTGGGGGAACCAGCTGACACATGTCTGTGTCTCATGTCTCTTCATCGATGACTTACAGACAAGTAACACAAGTTGGCTCAACACCAGCATTCTCATACTTAAATGCTGCCTGGCAGGAAGACTATTTTATGATCTGTGGGCCTTTGCACATCTCTCTAGTGTTGAGCCACTGAACTTTATTAGCAATTTGCTATACAATTAAACTAGGTTCTACACTGTGACTCCACAATCCAATGAAACAAGAAACTGTTATTTCAGAATATATTCTGTGGGACTGCCATTCAAGAACAATTTTCCTTCAGTTTATTTCCCTTTCCTTGGTATCGGAGTACTTTGTGATTTTAAATCAGTCTGGTCTGAGGTGACTGGAGATAGTGGTCTTTAGGATGCATGTTTGTCAAAGGCGGTGGCTAAGCTGTAGATATTCACATACTACCAGTGCTCCTCTTGGAGCTGATACCAAAACTCACTCAGTACAGTAAGGGGAACTATCTTACTGTAGACAACTGAAAGTCAGACACCTATGCCCTAGGATCTCATCTCAGCAAATTGAAAGAAAGAGACGTCATACCAATGTAAGCTTTCAAGTTAGCCTGCTGCATATAATACTTAGAGGTGGCAATCTTCAGTAACAAAAACAGGCAGCCAAAGGTGCCAAATTCAGACACTAATGTTTGTCTAATGGTAGAGCAAATGAACCCACTCGCCAAATCTCCTTAGAAGATAATTTGCTGATTGCATTAAGTCCTTTACTGGTTGCTCCAATGTATCTATTCCTCAATTCCATTGTGATAATCACTAGAATGTTATTAAAATTGAACTGTAAATTTTAAGTTGAAAACAGTGATTTAGCATTGGGTTCTCATTATTTCACTGAGCTTTCAATAAGACATATCGATTTTAGTGGGAGCAGCAACTGCTTCTCAGTACCTTTTTTCCCCCTCTCTTTTAAACTCAAGGACAAATACTAAGGAACTTAATGTAAACTTCTATTTTTGGAACTTGATTTTTCATCTGCAGTGCACAGCTGGGATTAAAAAAATCAGTTAAAGTTGATACACATGGATATTCTGAATTAACTACATTACAGGATATCAGCTGTACCCACAATTAAGCTGTTGTAAAAGCACAGGTCCTATCCAAAAATATGTCCACTGATGCAGCAACATTTGGGTACTTCAATATGATTAAAAGCTAGGGAAGACTCACCACTAAATATCCAAGATTAAAAGTTCCCTGGAGAGTCCAGTACTTAGTTGTATCTTTTTTTTTTTTCCCCTCATGGATCATATATTTTGCATACGCCTTTCATCTTAGAGTATCATCTACAACTTTGCTACTTCTGCCCTAGAAGTGCCATTGTATGTTGGAGACATGACTAAAACTAATGAACTATTCTATTTCCAAGAAACGAAAATTCCTTAACCAGTCTATCACAAGCTGATGATACAGTCGACAGAGTCAGTAACTAAGGTCAATGTCAACCACCATTAATAAAGCTATATTTTTTTTTTTTTCACATTTGGTGTGACTTAACAGGCTACCGGCTGTAGAATTTACTGCACACTGCAGTAACCAGAACAATGTACACATGTAGGACATGCAACAGGAAAAACACTTGTTTTTCACTACCATAGCTATCAGGAAAGAAAGCAGATAAGCTGCCTTACCAACCACAATATAGTTATTCGTAAAGATCCATTCTGTTACTCGGCAGCAATATAGTGAATTACTCTCTGCAGGTTTGAAAAAGCAGTTATTATAGCAACACTCCAGTAGGCCAACTTTCTGGTTTCCTTTACATTCATCAGCATTTGCAGTACATTTTCAAAATAAATCCCACATGTATTTTTATGAGAAAATGGACTCAGGTGAATTATTGTAACATTGCAATAACTGAATTGCATGTCATTTATAGGCTTAATTAACAATACACAATAATTCAGGCAGCTAAAATAAATAGAAATATTATTGAAATAAACAACAATTTTTACACTAAATTCAGTGGCCTTTGCATTAATCCTATTTCTGAAATTAAAAGCTATATTTATATATTCCTGCTTATATCCTTCAATCACTTCAGTAATTATAATACTAGCTATATGCGGAGGAGTATGTTCCAAAGATATCATACCTAATAGGATTTCCATACTTTTTTTTTTGCTCACATCAAAATGTAAGCAAAATGTCATTGTTTTTTTCTTATAGTAGTATAATATAGTAGTCAGAAATTGCAATTTTCTAGCTCGGATTAGATTTTGAATTCTAATATTAATATGGGTTGGAAAAACACTATATCTAAAGAGCTAGAAAGAAAAACAGGATAGAGACCTTTAGGTGTTGTTGCACTGATAACAAGTCAAAAGGCAGTTGAATAGAACTGGAATGTGACTTTCTGGGGTTTTTTTACAACTTAGGTGTTTTCTCTGAATAAAATCTAGGCATATACAGACTGCAAATTCAAATTACTTTAGGGAGATAACCATGTTAATGCACAAATCTGCCAAAGATAGGTTCTACTGTATTGTACCACTTACTGGGTCTGTTAATTTCTACCTCTTGTCTATAGAGAGTATATAGGGAAATTTTCAGCAGATTTAGGTCCTTTGGCAGGTGTCCGCATTTAGGTGGGAGAACAGTCAGAGGTGGTGCAAAACGACTCAACATAACCTCTCCATGATTTGTGTTTTCATGATTCCAGAGGTCATATCTACCTACTTCTATTAAAGCATTCTGGCTTCCAGATATTTATTTTGTGGAAGTAATGGAAAGAGATGTTGGGATGCTCCTGAGTCTGCAGACAGTGGGTACCTTCCACCTGTGCTGTCCGTTCCTGGAGCAGACAGCCAGAGCACTTCCCCGTCCCAAACAACAGCTCAGCAGGCTGTTCAGCATCATCCCCAGGACACACCTGAAAAACTACTATTACCTAATTTGACTATTAAAAATAAAAAGCAGGCAAGGAAGCAGACAATACATATCTTATTCCAACTGTCAAAGTCTGAAGGTGCATTCTACTTACATAGCTCGTTTTTTCAGAAATTCTCTTTATCACTTGGCCAGCAGAGCATTTAAAAATCAAAACAAACACTTATTTAATTTTGTTTCTGGCTGCCCTCAAGGTACTCTTACATTATTGCCAAGCATATAATTTGTGTGTGTGTGTGTGTATGTGAATATGGGTTATAACTTACTGTAGGATCTTTGCCAGCCATTTTGCACTCTTCAACCTTGTTTGCTGACGCTGGCCAGAAAATCTGGAAGAAAAGAAAAATCTTTTATGTAACATATTTATTACATTATTTAAAGAGAGCACTTCATTGTCAAACTTACAGTAATAAGTTAATATCTGGATATCTTCTACACCTTGATTAAAAGGCAAAAAAAGGATTTTCACTGACAAATAAAAACAACTTTCTGTCTTAGCATGCAATAAACAAAAGAAAGGTGGATATAAATTAATTTTATTAAATATTTTTTAGATAAATTAATCTATG
>NW_010420553.1:38701-54344 GCF_000710305.1 Buceros rhinoceros silvestris | reverse complement strand
GGAGCAGGGAGGAAGACATGACTGTAATGAATGGCATTTATAAGAGAAAACTGTAAACCAGATGAAAACATGAGAGAATATTGTAGAAATTTATCAACTATGTTTGTTTGACAAATGTTTTCTATGCCAACTAATGCATTTGATGAACAGCTGACTGAATAACAGAATAGCTGATTTGTCAAATGTTATTTGATGAAAGATGATAATTTATTGGCTCATGGTTGACTTTTGTTAATCAGATCTCAAAGTCCTCAGTCTAGAAAAATTCCCCTGAGACCAAATCCTGAAATCTTTAATTCGAACCAGGGGTTGCTCCGTACCAGAGTAGAGAGCTCTTCACTGCAGTCAAGATGGTGCTATTCACTTAGTAGGAAATGCACAGGAAATGAATCCATGCACTTGAGATTCTGATTTTTTGTCCTAAAGAATGCATTTCAATGGCCATTATAAATACACAACTTTTTACTCCCTAATATCTCCAACATTCTCTCTCTCCTTCCAGCTGCAGATGTTTGTACAAAACACAGCTATTAAACTGCATGAAAGCATCAAGCGTGAAAAGAGTCACCATCATCAAACACGTGCTCTTAAAAATTTAGACTCCGCTGACACACAGGAACATTTTAGATGAGGAAAAGGGCACAGGAGATAAGTAGTCATCCAGAACTACAACAGCTGTAGCTATAGTTATCATCAAAACAATTTATTATTTTATACATGCATTTATTGAACATCATGTTTTGTTTAGCACTGAAACAGACAAAGCTTTTAACATTCCTGGCATTACTACTGACCTTTCCAGACAATCACACATTAGTCCTGGACAGCTTTCCATAGTGGTCATGTAGACTTTGTAGCATCAAAGAGAACTCTTTCCTGTTGCTGATCTTCATTCGACACGGTCACAGAAAAGAGTGTGAAGAGAATCCATGCCCATATGAGTGCAGAAAGGTGGGAACTGCATGCTGGGAACTGAGGTGCCAATTTAACATTCCACAAACATGTAGAGTAAAAGATATTTCATTATTTATTTTGGCTCATATTTTGCCACTACATCACCCAGTCACTCCACTCCCCTCTGTATCCTCATTTCATTTTAATGAACAGTGCTAACTTTGGCCAGCCCTGAAGACAATGTGCTATATAAAAATAGTAGGTGTTAAAACACAAAATTAAACCAAATTAGAAATTATTTCAATAGCTGTCATTGCCTAATGATCAGAAGAATTCTTGCATTGATGTCTAAACCAGAAATTATACACCACTTTACCGACTTACCTACATCAAAACAGAATCACATACTCTGACTGTATTTGCACATAGACCTGAACTCCATTCAGATTTATACTACTTGATTGCGTCTGTACACTAGCACTTCAGATTTCTTTCCACTGTCGGGACTGCACTTCTTCTTGAATGACTCAATTTAGCTTCACTATTACTACAGAGAGATATACTACTGCCACAGAGGCACACAAGGACAAGAGGCATCCTATGCAACTTGACATTCACTGGGGATCACACTTATTTCTTATGTGTGACTGCCTTTTCTCCCCACCTAAACTTTACAACCATTGTAGCTGAAGAAGTGAGAGCCAGAAGAGAGCTACTGATGCTAACTGCGCTTGGGAGAAGCGTCAAAACAACTGGTACAGACAGCATCAGATAAAAGAAACATCTGATTGGATGGAAATCAGGGAACAAGAGCAATAGAAGTGCCTAGTTGGAAATATTTTGGTGATTTGATGGATTTGATAAAATTTGGAAGCAGGTCCCCCTAGGGTGAACAGTGAGTCTGCATTGACCAGAATGAATGTAAATTCTACCTGGGCTATATATCGCTAAACACAGGGGCAAGTCAGATTTCAGTGCTTAGGTTAGGATATCCTCTTTTCTCACGTTTCTTGTCCTTTCCTCGCTCTTTTCTCCTTTCTACAGTTCTGTCTTCAAACTCCCTATAGCTTAGTAGGAGCACACCAGTAACATCTGCAACCTGGGAAAAACCCAGGACAACTCACATGATGTACATTCACGGGGACCAATCACCCCAGAGGCAGTGCTCTCCCTGGCTCAGCCAGCTACAGCCCCCACAATGAGCCACAGGCAGCAAGGGCACGGAAGGGGGTATCTCCCATCCAGAGCCATATCTGAACAATTGCCTAAGCCCTGTCTTCTTCAGTCGCTGGCTCCAGAGACAGTCTTCATCATAAGTCCTTTGCAAGCAGGAAAAAAGCAGAGCTGGCAGTCTGCAAGTCTGTCTGCTCTTGTGCACCGGCTGGTGTCTGTACTACCTGAGATAAGCTGAGATAAGCACCAGGAATTGCAAGAAATGTCTGGATCTCCTTTCTCTTATTAGGCTTCCCACTCAGAAGAGCACCTAATGCACACACCTGCACTGCGACTGATGTAATTTTTACACCAAAAAAAGAAAAAGGCAATTGAGATGAAAATAAGTTATAAGACAGAGTCACTGTAGGTAGTTACATAGTAAAATGAATATTTAAGGAAGACGTTATATATAGGTATAGATACAGATACAGATTTTAAAAAAATAAATAACAGAAATCATCTTCATGCTCAACTTCTCTCACTTGTGCAAATATCCAAACAAAGGTACCTCTGATACAGTAAGAGAAACTATCAAAACTTTTCTGATAGCTAAAAATGTCCAATACCCTGTATTCTTTGGGGCTTCTGCACAAATACTGTGCCATTCAGATTTATGTATTTGTATTGTGTTTTCTTATTTTTATTGAGCTTGGATTAATCCCTTACCAGGAAAACGATGACATACTTCGATGCTGAAAGCAGAGTACATGAAAGGAAGATAAAAAATATAAATATCATGAAATAAGACCAACTAAAAAGCATAGATTTTCAAAGTCCAAAATTGTGACCAGAAATTTTACTGGAAATGAAGTCATGCTATTAATATGATTCCTCATGACACTACAAAGTGAATCTCGCAATAGGACAATTCAGGTAAAGAAGCTAACTTCAGCACTCTTCAGGAAGAAGTAAAGCTGTGAAAACACAACTGCAGTATAGAATTTGTTTATAAGCATTAAAATTATTCAAGGTTTCAGAATGATTCAAAGGGGAAAAAAAAGTAACATATTTAGTCCACAAAACTGTGTACTTCAGAAACTTTGAATATTATCAACTTTTAAAGAATATCTGGCTTTTAATGCTAGCTATAGGGTAAAATGTTCATGAGAAACTATTGCTATCACCAATGCTTTCCCATTTCAATAAATTATTGTGTAATGTATTTTAATCATAAAGGAGACATTAAAATCATTATGTGGCTTGTCTTGTTTATCAATACTTTGGAAACCAAAATATTGTAACGGTACATCTTACATTAGAATGCTAATTAAAAACACCAGAAACACATGTTGCCAAGAAAATTTTGAAAGAAAATTTGAGTGCTTTTCTGAGGGTTCATGGGAACAACTTTGAAATTTTTAAAGATTTTGCTGAATTACTTTGTTGTTCTGTTAATAACACCACAATTATTTATTAAGAATGAACGATTCACTGTTGTAATAAACCATCAGAGTCTAAGTATCTTTTGCCGTGTAGCATAGCAGCATGCAGCCTTTGAGTGTTTTAAAGTACTTAGTCAGATACTGTGTAAGTATGCCTTAATGGATATATCATTTTATTACCTTGTATTTGAGCATTACCACACTGTGCTCTTGGTCATTGCTCATGAAGCATCAGAGGAATCAGCAGAAACTTCTACAGTTCTTAACATGCACCATGCATCCAGCACATGGCAAGAAACTGTCCAAGATCATTTCCGATTGGTCACTGTCATTACTTCTGCAGTGAAGGTTTGATCACGGTATCTGCTTGACAAAAGACTGGCTGACAAATGGTGATGCTGAGCTCCTGCTTCATCGCAGTGTCCATTACCTTGGGCCCAAAGAAGGGGCCCCATCCTCTCCCATGTGCAGAATGAGAGTAATGCCTAATTTCTCATCATTTAAGGACAGTCTCAGTGTTCGGTTTGTTGCTTTGTATAATCGAGAATTGCCCTTTCAAACTGGCAAGCCCTCTCCAGTCTGTCTCTTTGCAAGTTTGTACTCACTGATCCTGGACCAGCCCTCCACCGAACATGGTTTTCAGAGCATTGTGTGCTTTGGGTGACATTTTCAGAAGCACAAGAGGAGCTTTTGTGTTGGGCTGTGTACATATCTGGAGGTCAACACCGAACACAGCAAAGCGCCTCCCTGAACAGATAAGCCCCAAGCCCTGTTATCAAATAAAGAGATCTTGGCTCTGAAGAGCCTAAGTCAGTTTTGAAAAAATATGATCAGGTTCTTTTGTAAAATGTAACTTGTTTGACTGGCTTCTGGAAGAGGTCAGCTGCCTCCTATACACAGAAACTTTGACAGACTCAGTATCACGTGGAAAGTGAGCGTTTAGCCAGCTGCTTCCTTTCCTCTGTATTTAAAGTACAATTTGCTACAGGGGAGGGGAATGGTTGGGAGCCTGTATCTCACTTCATTTACCCTCAGACACGAAAATACAAGGCGATATTTTGAGAAGCCGCATGAAAAAGTCCATTGCTAAAGATAAAAAGCTATGATTTCAAAAACCGCCTGTTTCCTCAGAGAGAGGGGCTTTGTAATGGAAGCCCTCTGTTGCTGAATAGAAAGCACACGTGTATACGCAAACATATCCCACATAGTCTGTGACGCATTGCTTCCCTTCTAAACATAGAGCGTGTTATCAGCACCGCCGAACGTATCAGCAGCTGAGTGGCTGCTCAACACCATGTTTATCTAATGGACCATAATACACAGAGCGACTGAGCACAATAGACAGTGAGATGCGAGTATGTTCTGAGCTAGTACAAGTCTTTTTTTCTCTTCTCCGAATGGGGAAAGGAGGGGGTGTGGGCATTACACAAGACAGATCACACGGCTGTCCAGCAGCCACTGAACCATAGCATAAAGGCCTTGTTTAGATAAATAATGACTCCTTTGCTTTATTCTTAGAAGTGGAAGTCTCTAGAGCTGAAACATAATGTCCCACAACTGCTTCTGGCAGCTGTTTTTCAGGGAGAGGATTGGACCGCTTTTAAAGGGATCTATTTTCACAAAGGTCTGCTCTGTTGTAGAGAGAATTCATCTCTTCCCATCAATAGATCCCATCCACTTACAAAGGGCAACAAGGCAATGAGCTAAGAGTTTCAACTCAGTGCTTTGGAAATTAACTAGGCCATCTAATGATGTGTCTTCCTTAGGCCTCCTCTGAGTATCATACAAAATGTCTCAGGAAGAGTAGGCTAAGCAAAGGAAAATATATCATAAGCTGAAAAAACTGGATTGTAAGATATTGCCCTCTCCACTGTTTTTTAGGTTTTTTTAATTTATAATTGAGAACTCTTAGAATTTAACCTCATAGTTTGCTGAGCTCTGGAAATCAGAATAATGAAGCTGACGTGCTTTGAAAATACATGCAAGGGCTTAAAATTTCCTTGTAAACTGTGTATCTGAAGGTGTAGGATTTACAGAAGACCCCACTAGTCATAAGACAACCACAGCAGTCTGAGAGGAGGTATTTTCTCTCATCTTGGGAAGTGAACAAAAGAAGGAAAAAGCAAAGTAAATAACAATGGTTTATTTCTGAATCCTATCTCAGTTTCTGATGAGAAACTGCTTTGGAGAAGCACCTGCACTCTGAATAGTTTATTCATCCAATTATTCCTTTTTCCCTAGGTGTGACTTATCAGCAAACGGCTCATGAACTCTGTTAATCTATCAAATATTTGACATTCATTGTTGTTCAAAAAGCACCTTAATCTATGGTTAGTTCATGACCTGATCATGACAGGTTTTACTAGTCATTTTGGAGAGCATGTAAGTGTTGAGTTTGGCTTAGAAATACCTAACCTGAGCTTAACAACCAAGAGAAATTCATTTCATTGTTTGGCGATTATAAGGTCTTTCCACTGGCAAGGCGGGAGTGGGTCCTACTCAAACACACCTGCAGCAGATGTCAGTCAGGAAAAGGGAATGAGAACGGACAGAGAGACAAGGGAGAGCCTTATTGTGAGGTTACCACCAAGTGACAACTTGCTGTCTGAAGGAGTCTTTTGAGAAAAGGAGAAAAAGACTGGGGAGTATGACTGAAAGCCTAGATATGTGGGGATATGTCCAAATGAAGAGATGAGGGTCAGGTAGGATGACTTATTTTGAGGTCTGGCTTTATTGCATCTCTGGGAATTTTATTACTTCAGAAAGGATGGAGGCAAAGAGTGCTTTGATTGGCTAAGACTGATGGGCTGCACTGTTCAGGGGAGACCTCTGCCTGGACAGGAGAGGAGCGAATCTTTAAACTGACTGCATGAGCGCTGCTGAAGTTTCTGTCTTCCTTTTCATCTTTATAATGCTGTGAATTTTAGAATGAACTTTAAAGGGTAACCAGTAGACATTACTTGATATACCTGCTTCACGGATAGTTTAACTAAGGCTCAGGAAAGAGAAGGCATTTTACTCCTTTTGTGGAGGAAAGATTGCCGTAACAAAGTGAAGGGCATTTGAGAATGCTATTTCAAGTATTCTAGAAGCAAAACCACACAGTGACACCATGCCATTCAGGAAGCTATAATTATCTACTCTGTTTTGGAGAATGCTTGTGACAAACCAGCCAGTGGTGCAAGTGGTGGCCTCAGATAAGAAAGAGAGTCTGCAAAATTCAAGCTTCAGCAGAAAACTATGGATGAGTCACAACCAGGGTTAAAAACTGAAACAAAAGCCCACATTGCATTAAGATCCTTCGTTAAGATAAACAGCCAAGACACACACACACACACACACGCGCGCACACACAATCTCTATTCCTCCTACCAGGAACAGTTCGGTCTTCTCCTGATGGTTTTATATACCCACCCTCTGGGGATACCGCTGACTGCTAGCAATTACCCTTGATACACCAGCAGATACTTCCTGAGGGGAAACAACAATCCTAATAGCTAGTGGCTGGTAGGCCTCCAGCTGGCTGAGCCGGCTTTAACTCCTGACAAACTGGGGCCTAGCCATTCACCTTGTCACAAGTGCTTTAATGCCTTCTTTCTTCAAAAGAGCCCTAGGAAAATTTTAGGGGGGTTTTATGGGTGCAAAACTTTGCATCTCTCATTACCATCTGTTTCTGTTTGCCAAGCTGTAGAGCAGAAACCTGGAACAGGTCACAGGGTGGCTCAGGCTCCCCAGATGTTCTCCACTACTGAGAAAACATGAGAGTGTGAAGATCTCTGAGGATGCAGGTCACAACTGGTAAGAGGGAAGACTTTCCGTGAGACAGTGAGTAACAGAATCCACAAACCTGCCCAGGGCTACATTTTCAAAGGCAGGTAAGGCTATGTCTGTGCCATCTCTGGTGCACATAGCTTCCCTGCTGCCGTCTTTGTCGTGTCCTTGTGGCACGGCCTCCTCAGCACATGCGGTACACCTCAGAACCCTGCCGTGCCCAGGAGCTGCCTGGTAAGCTAAGGCTGGCCGTCCTGTGTAACTTCTCTCCTTAGACCTGGCAGCAAGGGGCTGGTCCTATCTGCATCCGGGTTCCCAGTGAATTCCGTGATTCAGGACTTTAAACGAGGCTATTGGTGCTCAGTGAGCTAATTATCCCCACTTGCAAATTTGAACCAATGGCAACAACAGTATTCCTAATTCCTAACAAAATAAAACAACTAACTAATATACACTACCTAAACCATAAAGTAGAACAGTCTCAGCCTTCCTTGGCAAAGCTACGCCAGCCAGTTGCTTCCCCCTTCTTCTGGTAACATCTCCTTTCCATTTTGAGACTGTCAAGTTTTCCTACATAAAAAGGTCGGTTCAAGGTACTTCTACTCTTCAATCTTCCTCTTCCCACTGGTCTCTCTGCTAGCTGTGTTAACTGCTGCAGTTTCTGTTATTTCACCTCTTAATAAAAACATGTGTAGCACTAAGAGAACTATCAGTTCTCTTGCACATGTGATACTCTTAAACAGGTTCTCCTATTTCACAGCTTAGCAGGAGCCACTTTAATAGTCTTTTCACCTCTAACTTTCACATACTTAGGCAAGAAGCCGTTGCCTTACTTCAGCATCTTTACTCACCCTAGGAATATCAAACCATAACTGGCTAATACACACTTTCTGACACTATGCCTAAAACAAACTCTTTTCCAATTCACGACATGCCTTTCCTTTTCTCAGAAGTGGGTCTCAGGCACAACAAATGACATATATAAAGCAGCCGTTTCTCAGGCCAGCCCACTGGATCCTATCCATCCTCCTTGGCAGATGCTGACAGGAAGCCCCTCTCCTAGGAGAGGGTTCCTGGTGGGAGAGAGAGTTCCCGAAGCACATTGCTTTAAGTTTAGACTTTCACTTCCAATTTTTCACAGAGATTGTCTGTGAAACAGTTGGGTATTATAAGAGACCCCTCATCTAGTGAGGTATGAATAAATGCCATTGAGTTCAATAAGGTTTGTTTCTAAGCACTTCTGGAAATTCCACTGCTAAACCTCTCAGGGTGAACATGAATCTAAAGAAGAACCTCTCAGCAGCTCAACCTGCGGAAGACTTTGGCATTGGTCTGTATCAGCTTTGGGAGTTATAAAAATTAAATCCAACTAATGAAGATTTTAGGAAAAAAACCAAATGTCTTCCATTTGGTCCTCCATCAATGAGATAAACAAAACCATGAGTCCCCTACTTAAATATTTTCCCTCCCAATAATACACATGTGTACATACATGCACATACACACGTATATAATGCATATATAATATATATATTTAGGAAGCATGAATATAATAAACCAAATCCATATCACCTAAAGATTTTGAAATCCAGATAGGAATGATATGCAAACCTAAGGCATTGTATATATGGCTTTTGGCACCCGTTATTAGTTCAATAGCAGAATAAAATTTTTAACAATAACCAGGAGGTAACAACATTTTGTTGGCTTTTGCTTTTTACTGTAAATCAACTTTAGCCTGCTGCTAGCTGGCTTTGCTACCTTAAAAATATTTCTGAATGCTTTGTTAGAGACAAGTGTTCTAATGTTATGGCCAAATTTTTGCCAGTTTGAAAATATGCATGGCTTATTTTCCTTTTACGACTGCACAAGAACAGTATGTTTCAGGCCTCAGTTTGCAGCTCCTGCAAGTTCTAACTGGTCACTTTTTTAAAAGACTGTAGTGCCTACATGGCCAAAGCACAGATCATGACACTACTGTGCAAAACCTGAGTAGCTTGCACAACTTCCTCAATACAAGGTTCTGAATAAACTACTGTATCACTGCCTCCAACACAGAGTTTAGAACTGCAGCTCTAATGAAGACAAAGGCACGTATCAGAGTTTCCAAATATTTGCTCAAAAGGGAGCCAGAGAAGCAAAGTCCACAGCTAGGAAGTTAAATGCATTGTACAGTTATGCATCCTTTTTTGGGAAAAGAATACCAACTACTAAAAAAAAAACAGTCTTCAATAGACTGCATGACTTGAATGCAATATAGGATTTCCACATGACTGGAACTGTCAGTGTTTGTGTGTCAGTGTTAGAAGCACAGCCCAGCTCACGGAATCTCACAAGCCAGAGCAGAGAGGTAACCTAAGGGAGTGCATGACGGAAAAGGAAACCAGAGAAGTGGCTGAGGCCAGTAAGGAAAGCTGTGGCAACTTCTTGGTTTGCTTATTCTTTAAGTGGAGGAATATGGATAGGGAAAAACATTTGACTTTGGAGAGAGTGGGATGAAGACCAAAGTACACTGGCTGTCAGCCAACAATAAAGGACCGACATTGTTTTTGTGCACTGAGTAAGATGTGAGCTGTTGCCCTTCCCACCACCACCACCTCCCCCAGCTCCTTTCCATGTTCTTCCTTCCCAGATCAGCAGCCCACGCTGGTCACTCTCTTTGGGCCATTCCTTGCTGAAAAGGAGATTCCCATGTTTAGGGAGAATTTTGCAGAGGACTATTTCGTTTTCCAAATGATATCTCCACACTCCTTGACCTGCCTTTATAGCTGTGCAGAATGGCCACCTAGGGAGAACTTGCCTCCGTTCTTCTGGGCAATCAGGTTTTTAGCTCCCTTCTTGCAGCCTCAACCCAGTATCGTGCTGGCAGGCACACAGCCAGTCTAATTTATTTTTTAAAGATCTCTGCAAAGGTTGTGGGATGCACACCAGGCTTAACAGATTGATTTAACATGAAATATTTACAGGATATTTAGATAACGCTCAGTTTAATGTCTGGAAGTAGAACCCAGATTTTTTTTCTGCAAGTGTCAGCAATCATTTCTCATTGGTCTTCAAGAGTAGTGTGGAGAGAGAAAAACAAAACAAAAATAAAAACAAAAAAAAAAAAAGGAGGGGTAAGGCATTTATTATAAGAACTGTAATGAAAATTAGAATCTCTGCACTCTTCTGTCATTATTGAAGTCTTCCTGATCCTAACTCCTCACTGGGTTCATGTCATGCTCTGTGAACACCTGTGCTGAAGAAAACCTCTCTGGACTATCGCAGTTGGCGCTATCCACTTTCTGAAAAATTATTCCTTATAGGTGTCGATCTGTAGTACCCATGTGGTATGCGTTACTCAGCCTTTTCCACGAAGCTGAGCAGAAATAAAAGGGTACTTCTACAAAAGGGAGGAATTGCACTCTTGGGAAAAACCAGCTGATGCCTGACCAATGGTAATTTAAACATTGTTCTGGTGTTTTGGGCAACCATCTATCAAAACGCAACTAACGTATACCGTAATTAGAAACAAGGCAATGAGACAGAGAAGGTAATACTTAATGAAAAAGAAAGACATAATGAAGATTGGTCTCTGGAGAGAGAAGCGAGGTTATTTTGAAATAATCTGTGTTTGTATGTACAGAAAACAAAAGAATTAAAAACACAATTACTGAGTGTGGAAAGGACAGTTGAAAGAGTAAAGAGCGAAATGTCTGTACAAACAGGCACGGTCAGAAGGGGCAGAGTGGCTAATGTGCACATGTAGTTGGCATTTAGCAGTGAGTGACAGTGATACACATCTATCATAACGGGCAGGCAACCAAATGAGTATAACTTGTAGAGGGAGAGAGGATATAAAGAGGAAAAAGAAGAAACGTGGTCTGCTTTTGTTGTAAATCATTACATTAGGTAAATTATGGGAGGATAAATTCTTAAGAGACTGAGAGCAAAGGTTTGAGAGAAAGTTCAATAACATGAATTAAAAGTTAAAATAGACACAAATATAAAATGAAGTCTGCACAGTTAATCCTTGAAAAGGAAGGGTTTGCCATCACCAGAATTCCACAACTACTTTCAACTTTATCCCTCTCTGTGGGGTTAGAGTTATTAAGCTGCAGTGCATTTCTTAATGACTGGATCATATTCTAAAGTTCAGAATTACAACATAGCACAGGAAATATTTATTTCTCCAACAGCCTAAGCTTCATTGCATCTTAGTGAAGACTGTCTATGTCAAATGATACCTTTCAAATCTCTTTCTTAATGAAATGCAAAAACAGTAAAAGAGAAACAAAAGAGAATTTTTTCTCTGTCTCGTTCAGAAATTGCTCATCTTTTACGTTCAAGTTTTAAATAATATTAAAAAAGAACCATACTGAGAAACTACTCTAGTAGAATTCAAGGCACGACTCATTTCAGAAAGCTGTGAACATCTTATAATAGCAGGGAGGCAATAATAAGAACTGCAATTTTAGCTAGTTGTTACTGAGTGCTTTGCCTGAAATAATGAAGAAGATTTGAATTTCCTAAACACAGAGTAGACTTGCACACAGAAGTTGTAGCTGCTCCTGGACATGGCAAAAGATAATAACTTCTTGATACACATGGGAAAACAAAGACCAGTGGAGAAGCCATGCTGAATTTAACCTTAATTTGAACAGAGCATGGCTCTGACATGGAAGATTGTTAAGACAAAAGCTCTGCTACCACTTGCCCCCCCAGGGTGGGAAATCTCATTTGTTTCTTCCACGCAGGCAAAAGTCAGGACAAGGATTCCCAACCATTTCACAGTTAAAGGCTTTAGGCTGCCTCTGAGAAGTGGTTCCAGATTGCTTCCTCCCCTGGAGAGGATAATCATGTGACAAGAAATCTTCATCCTTTACTTGTTTTCTTCATTGCAGAGAAAACACCAGTTGCCTAGACAGAAAATGTCTCCCTCCTTTTTTTTCTACCTCTTTTTTTTTTAATTCTTTGTTGTTGTTGTTGTTGTTGTTGTTGTTGCATTTTACTGACTGACATTAAGCAAACTTGTGATTCCCACTATCCACCACATATCCAAAACTGAAGGGAATATCCAAATCATTTCCACAACATAAAATCTATTTCCATAGGCTCTACCATCAAGGAAAAAAAGACCAAGAAACCTAGAAATGGCAATGACAACTCTAGGGAAAGGCAGAGCTGTTGGCTCAAAGAGAAGATCACATACTTGTAGCCAGGCTTCCTCCCTTCCTGGCAGTCCTGTAGCTACAATCATCAGAGAATTTCAAGAGCCCATTCCACAGCACCCAGTCAGGAATGCATTCAGGAATGAAGATTTCAAATAATTAAAGGGGAAAAATACAATGCTCTTCCTCTATACCAGAACAGAAGAGGAGATTAATTAACAAGGGGAAGTTTACGAAGTAACACAGCACAAAATCATATCCCGCAATTCCATCTTTCCATGTAAAAAATAGTTGAAGGATCTTCTAAACATTTTTCAAGTCACCACATTCCTTTTTCCATTGTTGTCTTCTAATATATTTGTCTTCAGGTTCATAGTTCTTTTCCCATTCATTTTTCAAATGCTTTTTCCTTCTCTTTTTTTAACACGTAACATCCCTTCCTGCAACAGCTATCAATTATTTTCATCCCTTAGCAAGTTGAAGCTCTGAGGAGATAGTTTAAATGATACTTTTTCCAGATGTAAAAGGTTGAGAACTCAATGATATTGTGATAGACAAATCATTTAAAATTAAAATAACAGTGCACCCAGAGCCTTTTGTAATGCTTAACTGAACCAGAACCAAGCTTTCACTGTTGAAACTCTGCAGGGAGTAATTTCTCCCTTATATGTGTTCACATTTCCTCTTAATGTGCTTAGTGAAACAAATCAAATGTTTCAGAGTAGGAACATCTAGAGTTGGGGGCTGGGCCTTCCCGAGAAACAGGTGTAAAATGTAGCAGAATTCTCGTGAAAGATGCTTTAATTCTTATCAGGGTATTTGCAGCTTTCTACCCGAAGACTCAATATTTGGATATAATTCAGCTGTAAACCCAGACTTTGATAAGATAATTTGGTACACCAAGTTGGTTCAAGCCCAGCCACAACCAAACCAGATTTCTCCTTATTCTCAATTTGTGAATCTCACCAGCTGTTAGGATGGCACATTGACATGGTGCTTCATAAGCATATCAGAAATTCTACACCTGAGATGTCAGAGCGGAGAGTTGCAATGTTATCATAGCTACACCCGAGAAGTAAGACACGCATACAGGTGTCTTAAATGAGACACAAAAAAAAAAAAAACCACAAAAAAAAAACCCAAACCCACCCCTCTGGGACAGAATAAAAGCAGTGAAAGCAGTGATAGAACTAATGCATGAAATCACAGACAATCTTTCATCCTGTTTATTTAAGGATATGTGAACTAAGTAAACTTGGTACGCTGAGAAAATAATTCAGTGCCCATTGGATTTTTAATTTACTTAATTATACACAATATAAAAAGAAAAATGCAAGTGCAACTATGCACACAGATAGTATACCGGGTGTAAGGTGTAAATTAACATAATTTGAATAATTAAATAATTTGAATGAATAAACAACTTTCAGGAGGCTGTATTAAGTGTCCTGATCCACCATGTGTCCTGTTCCCTCTACTAAGCAAATATATGCTCTGACTGATGAAATGTCAAATAGTCTTGAAAAACGATGGAAGTACATGCTGATATTTCAGTTGCAAAGTGCAAGGAAATTCATAGAAATGGAAAGAATCACCGTCCAAACGATCAATAAGATCTAACAGATTCTCAGCATAAATATGACGCTACTGCAATGTGTTTGGGGTTTTTGTTTTTGTTTTTTTGCAGTGAGGCCATCTCATTTAATTCCATCTTGCAGTCCTTGGACAGCTTTTCTACATTTAAAAAGGAGCACTCAGCATTTTCTACGGTTTAGAAAATCATCTTGCTTTGAATACAATGCAGGCATTTCCACCAGGAAGCTCCCAGAATCCTGGGCCAAACCAAAAACCAGAGCACTTGCATTTTAAAACTAGCCCTGGAAGCAGAAGGCATCGTTCCACAGTTATGTGCTACAGCACACAGGGCTGGGTGGGAAGCATGCTCCCAGAACGTCTATCTGTCACTGATATGTTTCAATCAAGGAAGCAGTAAACTTGCCCCATGTGTTTTCTCTGTTAATTGGTTTCTTCTATTGTTCAGATTCCAGAGGACACTGGAAGCCCCCAGTAAAGATATGGTGTGTCAGAAGACCTACCAAAACAAGACTTTTTTTTTAATGCTTCTTTCAGCAACTTGTGAAATTCCTCACCTTCATCTTTCATTCCCTAGGGAGCAGGCTCTAAGGAAGTGGACGGCACCAGCTAACCGGCTGCTTTGAAATCACCGTTTAACTGAGAAAACTTGAAAGACATAACTTATTTTTCTACTGACCTTGCGATTCCCCCATGTGAGCCTGCCACCATCGTATCTGCAGTTACAGATTTTGGCTGCCACTTCCTCCTATATTTTTAACAGATGGGTTCATTCGTGAGTATACTTTTTCTCATGCCTGCATTTAATTTTCCTCTTCCCCCATCCTCAAAGCACCAACTTGAAATGCAACATTTCCTCTCTTGGAGACTCGTCACCCTCCCAGGACCATTGAGGCCAAGAGCCTGAGACCTCGCTCTGTCACCATAAGGAACATACCACGTGTTGGCTGCTCTGCACCCGGAAAGAGCTTTCTGTGAAATACAGAAAATTCATTCCAGGGGACAGTGGCAAGAAGAACCCAAAATCTTGGGTTTATATTCACAAAAGTATCAGTTGCTTTTTAACATTTAAAATTCTTGCCATTTGATTGAAAAATTAAATGCACCTCCCTGAATAGGAAGTCCACCTTAACATCCAAAGTACAGGATTTTACTTGAAGGTAGAGAAAAAACAGCTATTGAGGGTAATAAAACCTTCATTAACGAAGCACTTTCAGGAGACTCACAGAAGTAAGACTTCGGCAGTTATTAGCAATCTGACACGATGCTGTTTATTTAGGTCAAGTCTTTGGAGTGTCTGTTAGTCCTGTAATGATTTGTTAATATCTGTAATTTTCCTTAAGGCTAAACAAATGAGGAAGCCATCTTGTTTTCCACATCATTGGACCTAGCATGCTCCAGCAGATCACCATGGCAACCAGAGCAAGTGCGCCCAGTGTGAAGACAATGGTGTAGGCCTCATTTCCTAAAAGCATGTTCCTACTGAGGTTGACTCGCCAATTAAAAGACTTTTTCTGTCCTCCAGGGTTTCAGAGATGCAAATAGAGATGTGAAGCCTGGCTGGTCAGCTGCTTTACCTGAGCTAGTCACTCTTATTGATTGCCTAAACATAGAGAAAATCCAGCAAACAGGGAAAGA
>NW_010420553.1:30322-38661 GCF_000710305.1 Buceros rhinoceros silvestris | reverse complement strand
AGTGCCTAACCATAGAGAAAATCCAGCAAACAGTGAAAGAGATGCTTCTGGAAATGTGTCAAGGACTGGATTAATCCTAAAAAATATATCTAAATAAATAAAAGAAAAAAGTTTGTTGTGATTGAGACAGTTCTTGATGTGATTTGTGATTAATGAATAAACAGCTTGAGCAAGGGGGTGTTCTCCAAGCCTTGGAAGATGCTCACAGTGCATCTTCTACGGCAACAGCAATAACATGTCTTGTCATCAGCCCTCTGTCAGTGTATCTGAGTCACACACATTTGGTATAAGTAAGGATTAATTATAGATCTAATAAAAAAGATATTAAAAAAAAAAAAACATGTGAGACTGTGGGATGACTGTTCCAACATAGCTTTTAGGCATCATTCATCTTCTTATTAATGCCTTATGTGGCACATTTCTATTTAAAAAAAAAAATCAGCTTTCATAAGTTGCCTTTATTAAAACAGAACTAAATTTTATAAAGTAAGCTAAGCTTTATAGCACCATCAATTAACAAATTGTCTCACCATGATATCAGTTTGTTTAGCACAAAATTGTGGCTACAGCTGATTCAAACCAAAAATTATCTGTAATAGTTTTTCCTATTTAGTTATTTTGAAACTGGTTTAGAAAAGATGCTAGAGAAAATTGAGAAATATGATAGGACTGCAAATCTTAACAGTAAAGTAACATTTTGTTCAAAGTAAAATAATTGATTTAGTAGGTCATCATTGTCAAAATATAGATTGAGCACTGAATGAAACAGATAGAGGCACCACATGTTCGACTCAGTATAAGATGTGTCTTAACTCATTTATAGTTGATAGCATGCATGTAAAAGTCTCTTATTGAAGGATATTGATCACAAAGCTCCAAAAGCTTTCAAACTCTTCAAAGATGTAGCTACAACAGCCATCAGAGCCGAAGACTAAGAAAAAGACATCTGTATGTAATGCTAGTCCTGTTTGGATAATCACTGTCCACATAGTGTTGTTTTAGTCTTGAGTTGCTGAACAGCAGTAAAGTAAAGCACCTTGTATTACTCTGACCCCACTGAGCACAGCAGACATTTATTTAGTACATGCAGGGCATGCCCTGATACGTGAGATCAGTATAAGACATAGGGTGAATTAGGCTCAACATACAGACCTGCATTTTGTACTATACTCCATAGGAAGGACACACAGGAGAAAGGTTGATCCATGTACGGCATAAAGTGCATGCTTATTTCTTTTAAGATGCAGATAGGACCCTGTTAAAATTTTCTAAACCTATCTTCTATCAATTTCCATGAGAATCTCAGATGGTTTTGCATCCTGTTTAAAAACCTAAATTCTTTACTGTCTTCCTTCCATGTCACAGTAAGTATACTCAGAACCTTAATTCAGAAAAATAACTGCTTCTAAAGTGAAAAGATTAACACTCACTCTATTACTCTCCCTAGACCATCACTCAGAATATAATTCCGTCCTCTCCATTGAATGAATGTGATTCCCTGTTATTGAATCTAACTAGCTAAATATATTCTGTTTAAGAGTTGTCTGGTAGATAAACTCAATAACTGCCTGCCTTGGACAATCAACAGCAAATTGTGGCTATAGTTTTAGCTCACTAACTAATCTGCATTTCCTCTAAGAGTCTCCTAGACACAGTGCTGTCCAATTTGACAGAGCTCATTAGTTTCCAACTCTTGAGGAAAACAAAGTGCTGCTATAAAAAATTTGTTGAAAGAGCCAAGTAAATTCAATTTGCATGTACCTTTGCATGCTGGAACTGCTAAGAAGGAGTCTTGCCTTAAAGAAAGATGCTGAATTTTCAGAATTACTTTAAAAGACTAGACTACGTTTTACAAATGGATAGAAACAATGTAGGAAATATGTAGCAATGTATAAAAATTACCAATTCTGATTTATAGTACTGAGCTCACTTGTGGTTGACTCAGTCCCAAGAAAGATAAAGCAGAGATTGATGAAGTACAGAGTAGAGGTAGAGGTAAGGTGGGATGTATATTGGATGAGAGATTAATCCAGACAGGACAAGAGTAACAGGCTTGATGGAAGTGTACAAAATTGCTACTGGTATAGTAATAAACTGATCAATCTCTGCTTTTATTAAACTAGTCCTGTCATAAAACAACACAGGGTTGCAAATTAAAAGGCAATAAATTCCAATTAGAAAGAGTAGTATTTACTTATGAGAGACATAGTACTGCACAAGGTCGTTAAGTGAAATACTATGGATACAGTTTAAGAAGAAAGCTAATGTTACAACCATTAATACCCTCTGTAGACATGAAAGTCATCATAAATGAGTATTAAATCTTAAGTTGTGGGGTAGAGAGAAAATGGAATTTTTCCTTATATAGTTCTACTCGCCTACTGACTTGGTTCTCTGACAAGGATTTTACCTCCCTCTGTAGCACCTGCTGCCAGCTTATTCTTTATAGGTTTTAATTTTGTTTCACTGCCCACTGATTGTAATTATCTCAGATGCATGAAAATAACATTTTATCAACTGATTTTTATCCTTTCCCATTTGGCAAACATGGGTTTCTTGTGTGTGTTTTAAGCCAAGCTGAAATCAACACATCTGTTTCAGTTTAGTATCTCCAGTTTATATACTAGACCTATGCAATAATATGATGTCTTTATAGTGGTGTTTCCTAACCAGTGAAATCAGGCCAAAACACCTATGGCACTTTAGAATTTTACTGATTATAGGTAATTGAGGCCTTGATTATGTATTTCTGATAAAAGACACCTTTAGTCATGCCAAACCATCTTTTCTTTTTTGCCAGCATTATCAATCGCTCAGGAAATAGTGTGCTTAGTTAATTATTACTTTGGAGTCAGCAAATGGGGGACAAATGATCTCAGTTCAAGAGTCAAAGAAGTAATGGGCATTGTTTTGTTTTACAGATTCCCGATGATGCAGTATGTAACTTAAATAACGAGGATTGGGTAGTGCTTTTGGCATCCTGCGATGCCATGAATAGCTGCCACTGAAACCAAGAATCCTTCAAGTGACATCCATTTGCAAACCTGCCTGAGGACACAAGGGTCGAATTTGCTTTGAAGAGATGCAACAAAGCACAAAATTCCAGTCTGCTTCCAAATAACCAGCCCTTAGTGACAAGGGTCTTTAGTTCCAAATGCAAATTGTCTTCAGTTTTCAGATGTTTGATCTGTGGCTTGAAGTTGAATCCATGTTGCAGTAAATAATTAAAAAGCAAATCTAGTAAGATTTAGACTCATGACAGCTTTTGATCAGACAATATTATCCTTATGTCAGGACCCCAAGGGCATCCATAGGTCTTGCCCTGACGGAGCCTGCTGCTATCACCAATCTGGTCCTGATCAGGCCTTGTGGGACAGTGGCTAGCTGATGAACACTCTGCCTAGGTGGAGGTCACCCTTGGCTCCTGGTTTGTTCTTTTTCATGGACTGAACCTTCTCTTGCTGCTCCCTAACACCTTAGACACGTATTTCTAAAAATTTCAACATGGTGTTGATTGCAACAGTGATTTTTGCCTGAGAAGATGATTTCTCTGACCTCCAGCTCTTTATTTATTCGGTGCCCAAACACCCATTTAGGGTCTTCCAGAGCGGTCTTTTTCCTGTACACCAGTTTGTGCCATTCTGAGTAGTTGTACTCATCAACAGAAAGCATTTCTGATGCTGTTAAGGAGTTAAAAAATAGTCCGACAGGTAATTTCCAAAAAGAATCCAAAAGGACAACAGTTTTCCATAACCACCCCAAGTGACTCTCTGATAATCATTTTCAGTTGATTCCTAGGATTCTGATGGGCAGCACACACAACAACACGAGATTCCCTTTGCTTGCAAAAGGTTCTTTGCTCAAAATCTGGATTTGATCTTCTCTGCAGCTCCTGAGGAGTTAAAATTACTTGGTCATTGAGCTATTGACTGCACAAAAATATAACTTCTACTCTTTTTGCTGAAGTTGGCTCACTGTCAAGAAAAAACACTTCAAAACCCAATGGCCAAAGAGAAAATACAGAATAGAAAGCATTTACTCTACAGATTAGCCACAGATTTTAATCAAGAAGTCCTGGCTTTTGGAGTATTCTTCAAAAGTAATTTATGAATTCTATCAAGTAACTATTTAATGCAAATTATAAAAATAATATTTGAAAATAGGACTAGTTTCCTCCTTCTATCTCTTACAACTCAGACAGAAAAATCTCTTCTTATGATACATACACTGGATCACAAAACAGCTAATTTGTTTAGTTGCTTTGGCTCTGCTCGACTGCTCTGTCAGAGAAGTATTAATCTTGCATTGTGGTCACACCACAGAGATGGTTCAGCTATAATTAAGGAGATTCATAGCAATGCTGTTATCTACATTTACTTCATGATAATTATATTATCATAGCCTGCTCAGAGGTAATAGCCCACCTAAGTATGACTAAAGGTCCTTAAATTCATCAGCCTCAACCTCTCAGTTGCTCACAGAAGTGATCAAGAACAATTCTGATCTTAGATGTGCCATGGCTAAAGAGAAAACATAAGACCACTATTGTCATGGTTTAACCCCAGTTGGCAATTAAGCACCATTCAGCCACTCGCTCACTCCTTGCCCCCAGTGGGATGGAAGAGAGAAGAGGGGGAAAAAAAGTAAAATTCATAGGTTCAGATAAAGATAGTTTAAGAGGTCAGAAAAGGAATGAATAATAATAATAACAGAATATACAGAACAAGTGATGCACAACACAGTTTCTCACCATGCACTAACCAATGCCCAGCCAATCCACGAATTGTGTTGTCCCTGGTCATCTCCCCCCAGGTTATATACTGTTTGTGACACCACGTGGTGTGGAATTCCCCTTTGGCTCGGTTGGGTCAGCTGTCCTGGCTGTGTTCCCTCTCAGATCCTCGTGCACCCCCAGCCTCCGCTGGCGGGTCAGCGTGAGAAGCTGAAAAGTCCCTGACTTAGTGTAAGCACTGCTCAGCAACAACTAAAACATCAGTATGTTCTCAACATTATTCTCATCTTAAATCCAAAACACAGCACTATAACAGCTACTAGGAAGAAAATTAACTTTATTCCAATCAATATCAGGACAATAAGTTTCTAAATTCCTTGAGTTGGCTTGCTAGACTTAGATATAATTCAGCCGTTATTCTTCACTCAGAAGTTATGTGCTGTGTTCAGTCCACATAACTTCAGCTGTACCTTTTCCAGTTCTATATTAGGAGATTCAAGTTCTAAGGATCCTTAGTCAACAGGATGTAGTCTATTTCTCCAGAACACTCTGGGAAATCTTATCTTTTCATATTCAATACAAAGATGGCATTTTCCCATAGTCCTTTTCCAAAGTAATGGATTTCCAGAGTTAATACTTTGAACTACAGCAAATCTGGGAGCTGTTCAATACTTTCTCTTTAATGAAACCTACATTTCCCCCCTTTACCATGCTTCTCATTTTCTATCCAAGTAGCAAGTACTGTTCTCATGTTTTAGAACTGTGAGAGGTAAAATTGGGTAATAAATCCTTACAAGCTGATATCTTATGTTTTAGCAGAGGAACAATTTAAATTGAATAATAAGCAAAACAATTTTCAGTTGGATGACTGACAGAAGAAATCATTGTTCATTCTTGCACAATGAGCCATGAAAACCAAGTTGAGGTAAGAATGAAAATAGAGTTGGTACTTTCATGCTGCAGGCAAAGGGCTGGGAACTTAGAAACCAGCTGAGATCATTGTCACTACAGTTCATTGAAACTCAAGAGGTTGCACTCATGGAGAGGTTTTCTGCACATCTTTTCTTTATTTCAGTCCACATGGTTTCAACTTTACCCTTTTCAGTCTCACTGGGAGCCTCAGATCCAAATGATCAGAACCTCAGAGCAAATTTTACTTAAAATCAGTCTTCTCATGGAACTCACCTAGAATTAAGAGCTTTTTAAACCTAAAATCATGAAGTAGTTCTAGTTAAAAAGAAAACTGATCTTTAATGATACAATACATTCAAAAAAGAGGCATGTCTTAATGATCAAATATTAGTCTGGTTTTATTTCTAGAGATCTTAAATATGGGAATTGGACAACTAATAATGTCTTGTGTATTTCATATATTTAGTACTTCTGACAAAGCACTTCTCATTTAATACAGGATATGATTCACAAGTTCTTACGCACCTGCATGATGCCGCCTGAGTCCTTTTTCAGGTTACTCATGCGAAGGATGAATGTAAGATCAATTCTGTCTGAGGTTCCACATACACCACTGATACTTGAGATCATAGATACAGCTAGTCAATGGCAGAGAAAAAAAATGTCAATTTGCCCATCAGGAGGACTTGTAAAAGTGCTTTACATATTAGGTACATTAAAAAAGACAGAGAGAACAAAGCATAAAACATCATTATTCCATTATTATACATAAACACACAGTGACAGACATCTTGAATGCACCGTGCTGTGCTGGGCCCCCATGTCCAAATCTGAGAACAACGAACAGATAATCAGACCAGGACTTGAAAAAAAAGAATGCCTGAGGGAGGATGTGACAGAAGTCTGTAAATCAATATCATAAAAAGGGTGAATAGGAACTGATCGTACTTTGTGTTTCCCTCAAGAACACTTGCTAGTATAAAAGAAGCCATATAAACCACACAAAAAATTCCAAGAAACCCCAGTGCAGCCACCTACCTTAATACTCCACAGTAGCTATATTTTTTTTTAAATGTACACAGTTGTCTGTCTGAAAATCTATCCATTTCAGCTGGATAAGTTCAGCTATGTGAATGCTGTCAGATTTTCTGAACACTAGGACACCTTGAATTACTCACCTGCACCCATAACTGAGAACTGAAACTGAAGTCCTACTAAACTAATTATATGCATTTCCTACTTTTGTGATGTTTCTGCAGTGTGGAAATATAAACAGTCTCACGGCCCACAGAAAACCAATTTTTTCCTAACATTTCTTTCAACAGATCTCAGACTTATCATCACCTTCTGGTAAAATTTGTTACTCCCAAAATTTTGGGTCCAATTGGGGATTTGAAATTGATCCTTTGGAAATCTGCCCTTTTCCTTTGCTGCTCAACAGTGGAAAGCTGTCCTGCTGATACCGGTGATGACAATTAATATGCAGCCCTGTATATGGGACCAAAGGCTCTGGAGTATCCTCTGCTAGCAATACTGTGAAAAATACTATTCTGACAAATCTTCACAGCAAAGCCATCTAAATCAAGAGACAGCATAGTCAAAAGCACATGGTAAAGATATAATTGGAGGTGATATGACTATAACAGATATGCCTGTTTAGAATTGGTGATCACCGAATTAAAATCTATGGTGGCATGTTGAAAATTAGTTAAATGATATATTCTTCTCCAAAAGTACAGTTCAATTGTGCACTTACTGACGCAGTATATCATGGATGCTAAAAGACTTCATGGTTTCCCAAAAAAGATTACAGTAATAAAAGAACAAGATATCAATACCTGTTAAGCACAGAGGTAATATCCATGGTTAGGTAAACACCTGAACGGCAGATCACTGGAAGTTCATTATCTCTGAGTATAGGATTGTCCACCACTTATGTCCTAGCCCTGTTGCTGGGCTGAAGACAGGATAATAGAGAGCAGAGGTGGATAAGCAAACCAATAATACTAAAACAAAGAAACTTTATTCCAAGCATGTTCAGAAATTCTAGTAAAAGTTGTAGCATCCCACTTCCATGATAAACTTACACGGCCAGCCTCCATATTGGTTTTGACAAACAATTTTCTTTGGTATCTGCCTTTCATTAATTCCTGTCAGGTAGAAGTTTAGTGGAATGACTTGTTTCAGCACATTATAGTCGTCTCCTAAGATTCAGCTGCTATGATTTATCCTCTCCGGTTTGTTAAAATGTGATAATACATTGCAGTAGGTCTATATGTCAATATCTGTATTTGAATAATATGAAGATAAACTTTCAGGCCAGTACAGCTGGCTTACTATTATATGTATTTATTAGTTGCATTAGTCCAGCTCATCAGATTTATGCACCAAAACACATGCAAGTTATTGTGCAAATACAGAATAAAATTAAGATCCTGCCAAGAACGGATTCAAAATATAAGAATTACTAGAAGGGGATATTAGTAAAATAAGTCAAAGTTTACCAGCGGCCTACCAATAGATAGTTAGAATGGGAGTGAAGAAGGTCTTTGAAAAGCATTTTTATGAGAAACAGTGAAGTATTTTGAGTGGTAAGGTGGCAAATGCTGTCTTGCAACTGGAGAGGACAGGTTAGAGTCATCATTGTTAAACTCTGAAGCATGTAATTGCTACAAAAATACTAAGATCTTATTTA
>NW_010420553.1:9892-30223 GCF_000710305.1 Buceros rhinoceros silvestris | reverse complement strand
CTGTATTTTTCATTCCACTCATTTCACATTTCAGCTTGGAGAACATTCCCTCCTCTAATATCAGCCTGGCCAAAGCAGTTGACTCTGTCACTGTTAGTGACTGCTGTGGGGAAAGTCATTTATGTCCTCTGTGGCAATGAGTTAACAACGACTTGATAATGCTCCACCACCTGATGCAATCAGCCTGCTCTCCACACATGGCAAACCAAGCCTGAACTGTGAAATTGCATCATATAAAATTGTAGATGTCCCTGCAGAATAACACTTCATTGAGAGTTTGCAAGTAGTTTTTGCTGACTTGGAGAATATTTGTACATTTTCTTCTCTAGAACATTTTTCATACAGTTATTTTTTCCCCTCAAAGACCACATTAGAAAATATAAATGGTAATTATGTAATAAATGTAAGGCTAGCGCTGAATCCCTCATTTTGGTAACTCTGTAGAAAGGCACTGTAGCAGAAATCCAAATGGTTCTTGGAAATAAAACAGGGCACCTCTTTTCAAAATAGGTTTCACTAAAACATCCCACATGCAATGTATGCAAATTGACTGAGTTCATGTAACATTTCAACGGTCATTAATTTCTCTTAGTACTTTCTCTTGCTAGAAAGGATTAAGTTATACAAGATAAGTAAATCTAACAGCCCCTTGTGGCTGAAAGGGGAATGCATCCGTGCATTCCCACTCCAGTACCCAATCTGAGCACAAGCTCCGGTGTTTTCTCAGGCTCCTATGTCAATCAGCTTGCTAATGTGGCAAAAAAACTAATCCAAAAACATAAATTATTGTTTTCTTCTGCGTTAGTAAAGTTGGCCCAAAAGAGGATCTAGTGAGTGTCAGGGCCAAAACAGAATGAAGTCAGAAGCCCGGCAGTGGGACGTGACCTCCCCATTCCAGCAGAGATTACTTTTGAGATGGGGTGAATGAATTGAACAGGAAGACTTCTTTGAAGAGCCTTTCCAGTGGGCTGTGAATTGTTAGAGCAGCTTATCTCATGCAATTAATTTTACCTCAAGAATGACAGTGCAGCCTTCTGCCTGTCAATGGATAGTCAATGCTGTCTTCTTTAACAACTTTCCAGTATTTCACTTCAACTTGAAAAAAAAAAATCCTTCTTTCTGATCAATGTATCAGGTTTCTCATGCATTTATCTAGTCTCTATGAGATGAGACAGATCTAACTGGCTAGACAAACCTGCTATTGTAACCAATATCCAGACCCGGTTTTGTCACTTCTGATACTAGAGTTTTTCGATTTTCATGAATACGTTGTATTTTGAAAAGAAAGGCCCTAGCAGTGTTTTATATCACTCTCAGTAGATGACCTTGAAGCCTTTATCTGGAATTACTATGTAGAACAATAATGATCCTACAGTGAACATACATAGTGTTTTCAGCTTTTAGCAATTCCAAACCAAAATGGAATATTATTCTCTCATCCTACTCTTCCAATCCTTTACTGACGTAGTGAGGACTCCAACACTGAAGCACGTGGTTTTGAAGGTATGGTGCAAAGCAGAAACCAGAGGGGCAGAATGATGGTCAAAGATGTTGTAAGCCCACTATGCCAATTTTTTTATTTCTGCGACCATGGTTTGAGGCTTGGCTTATGCCTTCAGGAAAGCTTCAATTTCTGAGAGGTCAAGTCATGATGAGAAATACAGTGAAGAAAGACACTCATCCAGTGGTTTGATTTAACAGAGAAGTCACATATGCCAAAATGCTACTGAAGCTAATGAAGCTGCCTGCAGATTGCACATTTCTGGTGGCAGCATTTGATCTGATTCATGAAACTGTCTGGGCCACAGGGAAATGCTTCCATCCTCTTTTGTATGTACCCTGATATCACCTACACAGCATTTTGCCCATATGTTTGAAGAGGATGGGGACTTCATGCTCTTTCAAATATTGCCTGATTTCTTACCTTGTCTTTATAGTCTCATTCCCCAAAATTATTAGGTCACCAGAAAAGTGAAACTAAAACACCTACAAAGTGCAGTTCTTCTCATGGATGGAACAGATTCTATCTGTGTTAAAACTGAGGTGAAATTTGATGCTCTGGTTGCCTAAAGGGCATGTCAAAAATCCTGTCCCTAATTCTGATTCTTACTTCTGATGCAAGCCATCAGAGTACATCTCTGGCATGTAATTTTAAAACATCTACTCTTCTCTGGAGACTTGTTTAAATTGCCTTGCTTATTAGCCTCCTTGGGGTAAGCTAACTGTAATTTCCAAGCAACTTTGTACAAAGTTTATTTATAAATCTAAGAATTTTACAGTAGAGACAGTGAAATCCTTGCCCTACATAAATTTGGAACTTCGTATTTTAGTATATAACCAGGCATGAGGAAATACTCCCTCTAATGTTTGCCTTAACCTAATTCCTTGAGATATAGGGGAGGAAGCAGAGAACTTCCAGCATTTTCTGGACTTCAAGACGTAAATAACACAGACTGCATGTATTTGGCAGGAAGCTTCACTTTTGAGGGTAAAATTAATCTCCATACAGAGCATCAACATCAGCCTGAGCAGCACTGATGTACCAGTTAAATCCTCTTTCAAGAGTTTTGTTAGGACTTCAGAGGGCTTTGTTTTGGCCTCTGTGAGTTGGAGAGATTTTCATTCTCAGTGGTTTCTTTTCTTGCCAAGGTTAATTAGATCCAAGCTTTGGTTTGTTTTGTTTTTCTAAGTTGAAAGGTAATTTTCACTTCTTTTCATCTCATTGCAATGTTAAGGTATTCATCTGAATTTTGAATTGTAAGGAAAACCAGGAAAAATCATGGGACTTGCAACAGTTTTATGTATTTTGGCAATACTGAGAACAGATTGCTGCCAATAAACTGTTTGAGATAGGAAATAATTGGAGTCATGTGGGTTTGGACTGATGTTGAGAGGAAAAACAGGACAGATATTAAACATAATTCAAACATTTATTCTTCATACAAAGGTGCTCGAAAAGTGGAATTTGCCATGTGGTCCATGTATGTAAACATGTTTCATCATGATCTACAGCACAAATACTTAGTGATGTGGACTGACAAAAGCAAGATAGATTACACATGCTTGAGGAGATCAGTGGCATTACAGTGAGCAAATTTGCTTAGAATAAAACAGAAATCATGTTTATACAGTGTCAGTACACAAATGATTATTGTACTAACCAAGTGAAGCGACAATCACTACCACAGAGGCTACCATCTCACTCAGATTATGGGGACTGAGAGCATTAGTCTGATAGCTGAGGGTAGCTAGATGAAGTATCTCTGTGGTTTCAATCTTGCTGGCCCTACAGGCCTATAAAAGCCTACATAACTTCCAGCCACTAGACCTAGCTCTAATTGATACTTCTACGTCTCACAGAGGATATGAGCTGATAACTGAGGCATAGATATACAATGAAGTTATGGCTGCACAAGTTACCTCCCAAGAGCTGAGCAATGGTATGCAAGGAATATATTATTTCATAGCTGAGCAGACTCAGACTCAGAGCATGTGCCTAAATTTTGCAGTCATTTAGCATAGTTAAGTTGACACCTGACAAGTTTACCACAAGGTGGTAAACTACGATAGCTGATTCATATGTGTGACTTTTGATTTCTACTAATGCTAGTGTGGAGAGCCATGATTTCATCAAAAGGCACTGCATATGATGGTGTGAGTGGGACCTAGCCTTTAAGAGAAAGAATTTCTTTCTATAAGGTTTTCATCAAGTGGGTGCACCTTAGACCTTGGAAGTAAAATTTCAGACTGAGACAAATTTCAAGCTTTTCAAGACCTAAAGCTCCCCTAGAAGGGCGGGAGATCACTGCTGCATAAATTTGCCTCTTATTTTATCAAGGTCAGGATTACAACCAGTTTGCAACTAAGTCTTCTCACCAAATAAATACCAGATTGCAATTGCAGGGCTTTATAAACAGTGGTTAGTTCACATGCAGAAGGCATGCATTACTAACTCACCCACTGAAGCAGAGTTCATTCCTTAGGACAGTCTAATGAACAGCTTCCATCAACACAGTGTTCACTTTTAAAGAGAGAGGACACAAGCACAATACTGAAGATCAAGAAGAGCACACATGTAACAGGTATCCTACTGTGAATTTCTTCATTGTCCTACCAAACATTTATTTTCAAATGTAATCAGTGTTGAATTTTCCTGGAACAGTTTAACTGAACAAAGCTGCCATGTCTCATAACAGAACTTCATTGAGACAAAGACAACAAGAATTAACGATTGGGACAGGAGATCTGACTCGACAACTTCTTCCCCACAGCAAAATCTATTACTAGTAATGCTAGGCAGCAATAATTTAAAATCTTTTTTTCATACCATATTGCCATAGTGTTCCAGCAGATAGGAGATTATTTCCAACACATGCACCTTTTCGGTACTGGAAAGTCTAATTTAAGGAAGTGTTCCAAAATATTGGAATCCCACCTAAAACTGTGAATTTCATATTTTCTGGGAGAACAAACCGGTCCCATTCCTGGATAAAGCGTATAGGTGGCATATATGTAAAAGACTGACAATCCAACCTTGTCTTCAAGGGACGAAAAATTAAGAGAAGCCTTAAATTCCATTTTGTCTACACCAGGAACATTGCTAGCTAACATAGCTAACAAAAAGGAGTCTACCTTTTTGTCTGAGTGTAGAGAAGGCAGCAACATAAAAGGTGCTGAGGTAGTTGAGCTGTGCTCTTTATAGTTCAAACTGCCTACCTTGTTTAAAGACCCATTTTTATTTCTTTGTTGAAATTCTGGAAGTTGTGTGCTAGGTTGAATTAATCAATATTGTCTTTAACTTTGCATAATAATGCCATGGTGTTTCTAAAAGGCCAGTATAATTGTAAACACAATAATGGCTCAGAAAAAGGAGAATTCTGCACCATAGACTAGCAATTGGTGAACCCACACGTTAGTGATGGAGCTAGAATTAAAGACAAGGCAAAGAGATTTAAAGGAAGAAAGGGATAAGTCTGTAAAACTGTCTAACTCTCCACATGAAGTTAATTCTAAATCCCACTCAACAGTCAATCTGGGAGATGCCTCATCTTGGAGATGTGCTTTGCAGAGGTATCTAAACTAGTTTCTAACACCCAGGTGATTAAGGAATTGTCTTAGAAGGAGAGCAATAAGACTATAAGCCTCATCAGAGGAAGTTTCCTGCTAGTGCATGGTACCGTTGACACTATTCTGAGAGGGGAAAGAGATTGATTCAGTTCTTCTCAAGGAAGAAACAAAAAAAACCCTGTCTCTCCTGCATCCACGAGCGTATTGTGGAGCACTAGACAAAGGCAAAACTTTTCCCGTGCCTTTCATTCCATCCGTTAGGGCATGCAGTTTTCAGCAAACCCCATTCAGAAAAGCTAAGTACCATGATCTGCAAAGGGAGTCTAACACTCTCCTGAGCTTTTCCCCACAGCTACACTCAGCAGATCAGTCCACTGACCTTTCTGAACCTCATTCACAAACAACTTTCCAGGGGTTGTTCGTAGCATGAAGGCAAAACCTAAGGCTGTGGGATCACATTCCTGCCACAGTGCTTTCGAGATGATGCCTAAGTCATTTTGTGAATCTAACCTGAAGTCCCCAGACTGGGAGAGGAAGAACATGACCTAGAAATTAAACAAAGAGATATCAGAAAACAGGAAACAGAAAGCAGAAAAGAGAAAGGCGGTACCAGGTCATTCCCTCATTTGGAAGATGGTAATTCAGACATGAGTTTTGTGGCAGGGAAGAGTTTACAGGCAGAGAAGTTACATTAGATTTACCTATTTTTAAAATTGGTACAATTGAAAAAGAAAGAAGGAAACACAGTGACAAGCAGAAGACAAAAAAGTCATTATTTTGAATGCACAAAAATGAATAAGAGGTAGGTGTAATTTTTAATAAAGGAGTAAATACAAGCAACATGCACACTTAGCTTTGCAAAACTGTGTATTAGCAGAGAACAGCAGAAGGCTTAGCTGTAGAAAAACACAGTTCTGGAATAATCTATCTCGCCCATCCCCCAGTCAGTTGCATTTTAAAATCCTCTGTTTCAATGAAACGATTTATTTCCAACCTTCCGTTTCAGCAGTGAAAGTGACTTCTCCTCCACATGCAACCACATAGGTTCTTGAAGTATTTAAAATATTACCAACTTGTTCTTGGTGCACGGGCCTCTCAGCAGCATCTGTCCGAGAACTCAGCACACCAGTTTGCTCCTCCTAGCTGGGCGGTGATATGAGACTTTGGATAAGCCACTTCTCCTCTTTGCCTGTCATTTACCAAACGAAGACAGTGTCTTCCTGTTGAAAAGATTGTAAAAAAGTGCTAGGCAAGAGTAGCGATGCTATTATTCAAAGTAATTATCACAGCAATTCTTTGACACACTGTTTGGTTTCTGAACCTACCTTCAAATATTTAAACTCTTCTGGATAGCTCATTTTGAAATCTTAGGACTAAATCTACTCGTAAATATAAGAAGGACATTCTGATTATCCTGAAGCCTCAGTATTCCTTCTCAAGCAGTTACCCCTTTGCTTGTGTAGGAGCACAGAATTGATGTTCACCATTTGTTCACTGAGGGGACACATATTTAACCTCGTACAATGAGATGGCCACAGTCAACAAAGTCATGCAAATGGTTTATAAATGTGGTTGTGTATGAGCATCCATAACTGAGGGGAATGTATCACTTTGGCTCTTCTGGTACCATTAATGCAGAATGACATTTTGCATAGACAGGCCTAGACATATGATACGGTTTCCCAGAGGAAGCTTAAAGCTTGTTAACTAAAATTTACAGAAATATGAAAAAACAAATCCTATTAGATAGTGGCACACCAGCAATAGGCTGAAGTAACTAATCTAATCATTATGACAAGTTCCTCATAGCCGGACAGTGCCATAGAGGCAGAGTGAGCTATTTTCATGCAAGTGATTTAGTTGAGCTAAACTACAGAACAGGACACAGTCCCCGGCGAATTCGGGGGCAGAAATGCACAAAGACTCTTCATATGAAATGGGAATATGCATCACACAAGTCAATACTGATAGGGAGTCTCTCTCTGGGGACAAGGTTTGAACTAGATAGATTAAATCAACTAAAAGCTATGACTGTAATTTACATTCTGCTTTGTATTGCACGGTGGTACTAGTAAGCGTAGCACACAGCGGCTTTACACAAAAACAATTCTTTCTTTTGCTGAGGCTTGTCTACACGGGGAAATTCAGTAGTATCTTTATATCAGCATAACTCCCCATGTGGACACTCTTCCTTCAGAATAATTCCAGGATAATTACAATTACGCTGTACAATTATGCTGCATAATTATAACAGTGAATTTCTTGATGTAAACAAGCCCTTACTCTTTAGCTGAATCTACTTGAACCTTCAGAATTATGTCACTGCCTCTGCTGATGTTTACAGCCTTCTCCAAACTAGTCTGTTGTATGCATTCCCAGCCCATTAACTGTTGTTTATCCAAGCTAAACAGATTTGATTGTTCTAATTTGTCCTCAGATCAGTCCCTCCAGCCTCCTAGCCCTGTCTGGCATTCAGAGCACCACAGTATTTGCTAGGTTCCTCTTAACTTCAAAAGCAGGACTCGGAAGCACAGCTCATGTGCCCAGATGCTTTTAAGTGACTGCCAAATCGATTTGCTGATTAGTAGAACCTATACAAGGAATTTCATTCTTATTGTAGAGGAGTCCTGAGGAAGAAATCCAGTTTGCTCACACTACTGCAGATGAATTCTCCTTACAATTTTTCAAGGGTCTTCTCATCATCCTCAATCTCACCCAACTCTGCTACAGTTAGCTGAGGAGTCAGAGGCCTCATCAGGTGAGGTGTTTTAACACTGTGGGCTGCATCAGAGGATAAAAGCATCTGTCTCTCCTACACATTAGCATTGTTGTCCTCATCAGCATCCATCGGTTTCAGGGGCAGAGTAAGATTTGTCATCTTGCTGTAGGTGGTGGTGCAAGGTCACAGGCATTTTCAGTCCTATTTTCTTAGAGGTCTGAGAAGCAGTTAATCATCATAAGATATACTGTTAGACAGGTCACCAGTCCAGCATTTAGGGAATGTTTCGATATTACCTTGTTAGGAAGGGTTGCATGACACTGAAATACTCTTCGCTGATCTTCATAGTTGCCTCTAAACAGACTGCAGATTATTTACTGTCCAGAATATTCATACTTAATTTTCCTCCCACTTCTAACCACATTGTCAATTACATCACTAATACTAATAGTACTGATATCAATAATACCAAATAAAGCTAATAAACTGTTATTTATTGTTTGCTTGGCCTGACAGTTTAAAGCATTTCAGAAGCACTTATTTTGATGATCCCTAGCACTGCAGCAGCTACAAGGATGGCCTCTTCACCGGCCAGGGGAAACAAAGGTTCCTCTGGACTGGAGTGCAGTAGACTCATAGCTGTGCACATGAATGCTACCCTAGTTTAATGCAGGAAGTATAGAAAAACATCCACTTTTGATATTGGGGAAAATTTTGGACCTTAATATGCGACAAGGACTAAGACATATAACTCTGCATTTCCACTTCAAACTCTTGCTCAGTTTCACTCCCCATTCACAAATGTACTAGCGAATTACTTTTTCTCCCCCTCAAGCCACTCTATTTTCCACCCAAGCAGAGGAAAACTTATTTCTCCTCTTGATTGCAAGGAACATCCTGAAGCTGCTTTTTGCTGGTGCCTTCAGAGGTTCAACTGTGTTAGTTGGGAAAGATCATGACAGGGCAAGTCACAAGGGAGTTCTGCTGTGTCCCTGATTAGTGAGCTACCCAAATAATGTAGAAGGTCATCAGAAGCCATTTTTGCTCTGTTTCTCAGATAGGAAGAGAGGCTGTGTTCATCTGAGCACTCTGATCTTATTTTAAAGAAAACAGAAGCAAAGGAAGATTTTTAGCCATTCTGATAATTTATCACATGCAGCAGTACAGCTGTTTATATCAGAAAGCGGAAGTAGAAGAAGGGCTTTTGGTTCTATTTGGTAATTTTCCATGACGCTCTCAGGAGAAAAGAGCTCTTTTATTCTGTAGGGTGCAGTCCTCACATGGGAATGCAACAGCAATTAAAAAAAAAAAAAAAGGCTTAGGCAATGAGTATTCTTCATTTTGTTATTTAACATTAGCATTCTTCTAGCTTTTCCCAGTGGCAGGAATAAAACTTAGAAGTTTATTGAAATTCCTACTCTTCCTTTGTTCAAATGTGAGCACGACTCATACAACCAATTTACAGTCTCAAGCGTTTCAAAGAATTTCACTGTAAAAAAAAAAAATTAGGATCCTTTTGTATTCAAATGCCTACTCGTGGAGTTAATATGGATGCAGAGACCATCAATGTTAATATTGCTTAATTAAGCTCTCACCGTGCTTGGAGCAGTACAGTAGAAAAAGAGCAACACTGGCTCAAAGACTGAGTAGGTGGACAATGCTGTGATTCACAGCATGGCACACAGAGCTGGAGCTGGGTCTGTCCCAGAGCCCCTCGGATGGGATTGCAGAGAAGCAAGGCACCAGGGCAGGCACAGGCACAAGACAGTCAGGGCACAGGCAGCATTCACACAGGGGAACAAAAGAAAGGTGGATTTTTTAGATACCGTGAAGGAACAGAAAGGGCTATTTTCACTGAACAAGCTTGTAGATTTCATTGGTGAAAAAATAGTTCAGGACATAACACACACATCTTTTATGTAAAAAAAAAAACCCTGGATCTTTCTAAAGGTTTAGGTTAGGATAATACAAGGAGTGCAGCCAGAAACCCATTTTTGCCTTAATGAGTGTCTATATATCACATTCATAACAGTTCACTAGGAACTTGACTTTTTACTGGACTCTGTAAAGGAGCTTTGTTCTCTTAGCCTCAAAGGTCTTGCTTATAGGAAAATTCCGGTGATATTAGGAAAATTATATATATAAAAGTTTAGATGGGATCATGTCTCTAACTTCTTCATGAACTGAATTGTGTTGGGGAAACCAAGATAATAAAAACTTGCCAAATGGGACTAAATAATTAAATTTTTAATAAACTATAATTTTCAGTTGTATTGTAACTCTGATAGTTGAAGGAAAACACTGGAAGGCAGGAAGTAAATGTTAATATAGGAATTTAAGGATAATAAGAGAAAGCACCAATACTGATTAGGATGATTATGATGATTGTAACTTCTGGTACATAAAATCATAATGAAAATGATACAGCCTGGTATGCTTTCAGAAGTTATACATTTATTTAGGCACTAGGTAAAAATCTTTTCATGCTAAGACGGCTTATGCAGTTACACTAGAACTTATAAAGAAATAAGGAGTAAAGCAACCCGATGGGAAGTACAATGCTCTATGCAGAGAAAAAATGTCCTGACTCAAAAAGATCCTCCAACCCCATCAAATAGGAACAAAGGAAAGTAAAAGATATATTGAGGGGAGAGGAAAATACATCGATATAAATCATTCAGAGGTAACACTGGGCAGCACTGTGACTTCAGTTGCAGTCAATATTAAGATTTATTGATCTGAGAGATAAATATTGACCAAGGTGATGCCAAAGTCAATATTTAACTTCAGGGACCATAAATCTTAATAGTAACTGTAAAGAGCAGTCAGTATCATCTATGCTTGATATATATTTTATTGCCTTTTACAAGGGTGTAAAAGGTTTTTTAAAAGACAAGCTGTTTCCTTCATTTCGAAAATCTCCTTGCCTTGCCAGGCAATCCAGATGATTATGCTTGCCTTTTCAAAGATTGTCTAATGATTGCGGTGGTCTCAAAGTTGTGGGAGTCATTTGAGTGATGAAGATGCCGTCTATTTAAAAAAAACCAACCAAACAAACAAAAAACAGTTGGCAGCATCTTTTGCAGATTTATATCAGCTATGAAATGCTAACATACATGCAACATGTTGCTAGATAAAGCTATTTAATAACTTCAGAGAAAATCAACTATAAATAACATAAGGTATCTGCAGTTCTCTAGAGGTTTCTTAATTTTCCACTGCTGCACCTCACACATCAACTGGATCTATACCATATTCATGTACATAACAGTTCCTATTATATTTACAAATTATTAGAGTATATGTACCTCTGTACTTTCTTGCACATAGCATTTTGATGGTTTTGTTATTAATATTTCTGTCAGATCTGCTTCTAATATACGTGAGCTATTTCTTAACCCAGTGTCTAGTGTTCACAGCGTTAAACAGAAAGCTTTTCTCACTTGCTATCTCCTCCTTCTTTGCTTGTATCAAAGAGAGGGCACAGACAACCACAGCTAAGGCAAATACAAGTTAACAAACACAAATCATTAAGCAAAATTCCCCATGAGGCAGAAAATGATAATTCAGTTAACAGTCATGGAGCATTCCTAACCATCCCAGTGTTCTCCCTAATGTTCAGAGTTTTCTGTTATTACATTAGATGACATTTGTTTTCAAAAGCCACTGTGTATTTAATATCCACTTTTCTGACGTGCGAAAAACATATTTATAATAAAGTGTTACTTGGACCCTACTACAGTGAGTGAGACTAACTCCTCCCTAACAGGAACTTCTGTAGTTTATAGGATCTAACCCAGCACAAGGGAATGATTTGACACAATTTTATGTAATCAGGTTTTAATTCTATGAAAAGCAGGCTTTATGACATTAAGAAGCATGACAGTTAACCTCAAATGGTTTATTCATGTCAGCACAGTCCAAAGACATAATTAGCTGTAATGTCCTTACCCTCAGAGTCAGGGGTTTAGAGGGGGAAGGGCCACCAGTAGCAGCACCCAGCTCCTGCTACTCACTCCCCAGGGGGCTGCGTTGTCTTAATTTAATGTCTAAAGGTCCTGACAGACAATTGCCTTCCTTTCCAAAAATGTCCATACAAGAACAATTACAGGAAGAATTTTCATACTTGAGAAAGACTGAATGTACTTAGGTATGTCTAAACCAATGCTGAGTTCAGTGCTTAGGCTTCAGCAGTGCCTCAGGTTAAACTTTTGTTAGCAGGCACTTGGTAGAGGTAGTAGACACTTGGCAGTTTTAGTCTGATCATTTCCATGACCCATTAAATTTTTGACTGTCAAAGAAAACAATCAGAGCTGCCCGGAATGAGATTCCTTTCTCAGGCTGTTCTTCATGACTTTCCCAGTCTTTAGAACTCCGCAATTAAGTGATTTAGTTTTATTGATATCACTTCTCTTTTTTTAGGAGGTGGCAAGGCTAGAAACTTGTAATTAGTGAACACAGTAAAAATCACGTCCTTTTCCCCTTTACCAGTGCTAGCAACTGAGCAAATGCTGATGCCGGAAACATTTATATTCAAAGTTTACAGGTGGCTGAGGGACCACCTTCCAAACTTCACTATAATGGGAAGTCAAGTATTTTGCTCATTTTAAGTATCCGCAATTGTAAACAGTGGTGATAACACCGGGAAAGAATGCACTTCAGAAAAGAGATGACTCTAGACATGATAACACTCTGAGATAAGATTTTAAGAGAAGCAAACTAAGGGAGGAGGTATGTCCTTTATCCATTACATCACAGCAATTTGGCTTTCGAAATGTCCAATGGGTAGCTGTATTTACAAACTGTAACTTGTGATGACTACTGATAAAGAGAGGGACAGTCCCCCTAGTTGGGGGGGGCAACAAAAATATCACTCTACGTTTCCACTACCCCTAGTCATCATCGGGCATTTGGTTGGGGTGTAATAACTTGGTGTCTCTTTGTTCCCCCTTACAGGATCAAGGCTTTAATCAGTTTTGTCAGAAGGTTTGCTCAGTTAATCTCCTAGCAATGTGTGATGAATAATCTGCCTATTGACTGTCTCAGCAGTTGGTGGGTTCTCCACCCTCACCCCATGGTGAGACACATCTAGTTTCTGCTGGCTGCTCATTTTCCTTTAAATGAGAAGTACTGTCTCTCTCCCCTGCCCCCAGCAGGCACATCGCACCCAGCCCACCCCCTTTAGCCTTACACCCCTCTTCTTCCCTTCCCCTCTGGAATCTGGAAAATGCTGCCCGCCCACACCGGGGGTTTGTCCTTGGGTAATTGCTGCGGCCCAGTCACCTTAAGCTCTCATACCACAAAGTGCTCTCTCTCGGCTGAGCTTCGTAACTTTATTTTCATACCAAGAAAAACAGATTTAGGGTGAACAGGAAAGTTTTGGCAACAACTGTCATCACATTATCAACACAGTGCTAGTGATGAATAGTTCTGGAGCAAAGAAAATGCCATAGGAAGTTCTACTTCATTGGGACAAAAATACAAGGGTGGATCTGAGAGCTTCCTTTATCACTGACTCAGAAGGAGAAAAATAAGGAAAAGCCCTAATCAAAATATCAAATCTCAGTTGCCTGCAATTGTGAATTGACCTCCCAGAAAAAACCTCTTGCACCCTATCCTGCATGTGACTGCACACAATTGTGAGGTCTGCCAGTGTCAAGCCTTTGCAGGGCAGAGGTAGGGAAATTCCTTGCAAGAAGCCCCAGTTTTAACATGCTTGGTAACAAAAGCCTAAGAGAACATCTAAAAAGTAGAGAGTTTCATCTCCCAACCCAGGACAACATTTCTGGAAGTTCCTAAATTAGGCCAGAAATAAAATCCATTATATAAAACGCAGTGCAGATATTTGGGACAGTGATATACTTTCCATTACAAAGTCTGACAAAGATACATTGTGCATTGGGAAGGACACAGAAAACGTTAACGTAAAACATGGATTTGAGGAAATAGAAATGAAAAGCTTAGTGACTTCCAGCTGAGGCGTCTTTTCAGACCTATCTGAAATGCACAACTCTGCTACCTGTGAATAAGTGGAGGTGCACTGTTGATGTAATATTGCCTGTTACAGAACTTCTTTTGTGCACAGGTAAATCAGCCTTAGATCAAGACCCAGCAGCCAGACTCACATGTGTGAAGGCAGGCTTCTTACATTTATTATACAATTTGGATTCAGTATCTCCCTGACTCTTTTATTTTTCAACCTGATGATTTCCACCTAAATAAAAGTGGCTACAGCTTCTGTTGTTCCTGTGGGACTGGTTTATTCTCTGCATTGACTCACAAAGATACAGCAATAACTGCTTTTGTCTGAGCTAAGTGGTACCAAAAGCCACCTACATTTTGTGGGCTCTTGAACCCCACCTGGCTCCTGCAGCAGCCTAAACTCAACCACAGATTGTATTGTCTACACTTCACAGCCTTCCTTGCTATAAGATAGTCCCACCACTCCAGCTTGCTGGCTGACCTCTAAGCCATCTCGACTGCCCAAACAGAAGAGTTGAAGGGATAGATGGACCCAGGCATAGCATGTCTGGTCCCAGCACACAGCGGGTGGAATATGCCCAAACGTGTCCTAGCTCACTTACATGCAGGTCTTACCCAGTGTTTTCCCCAAAGGCTCAGCAACTGAATCATCTCAGAGAGCTCACTGCAAGCAAACAGATGGTCAGCAAGAATACGATATATGAAGATATCTGTGCATAAAACTATGCATATTTGAATGTGGGTGCATGCCTTCTTGGAGCAAGTATATAGAGTTTCACTGCCTTTTCTAGGGTTCTTGGAAGTTGTTTTCAGCTTGAATTTAGCATCAAAGAAATCTGGTTTATAGGTCACTTGTGATAGCTTCTGATCAAGTTGCATAGCAGTGTGAAGAAGATACCATCACATACGATATCTTCAAAAAATCCTGATGCAAAAAATTAAGAAAAACATTTCAGTTCTGTTGATTCTGTGTTTTGAAGCTCTTGCAACTGAGAACCTTGCTAAAATAAATTAAATGCTGCCTAAAGCACCTGACACAAGTGAATTATGTTATGTGTAGTTCACCATAGATGTGAACAATCTCATGGTTCTTGTTTACACCTCGGCATCTCATTCACACATTCTTGAGAGAAGGATCAATCAAAAGTGGGATGCTAAATACCACGCTTTTAGTTAACTAGATTTCAGAAGTTTCAATGAGTCCAAAAAACAGGGAAGATGCACATTGTATGGATTTTCCTTTTCAATGTTAAAAAAGATCCTGCCCTCCACGCCTGTGGTCTCTCCCCTGTCATTGCCTCTCTCTTCTTAATACCTCTCTCTTTCCCACTTCATTTCAATGAACACCATGCATTGAAGTTTCTTACCCACCAGGTGCCTTGCCATTTCATCAGTTCCTTCTAAACCAACTCACCATCTTCTCAGAGATATTTTTAAGAGCTCTGTAGAACATCCTTGCTGAATTTTCCTGTCAAAAATCATCACGTTGCTGCCTAAGCATTAACAGGAATGTTTTGGCATGGGAAACTGATGTGAGAGGACAGGTATAAGAGAAGATGAAGCAGACATGCACCTTTTCAGCACAACACCTGAGCCAATCCAACTGCTTCCAGCAGTGCCTTCACAATATAAGTGTTTCCCCTGTATTTGCAGACCAGGTACCACGGTCAGGCTCACAGACCCCTCTCAGAGCTTTCTCCACCAGGCTAGATCTGGCAAACAGAGAAAGGGAAATTCAGGGGGACTGCAAAAGCTATGCCTAAGGCCCTATTTTTTGCCCTAACTTCCTTACTCCCAGATCTGACCTTCAGTATCTTTTCTCACTGTAGCTTTCTCATTGAAGCTCTGTAGTCAGGAGTAGTTTTCCGGGACATGTAACAATCTTTTCTAAACAGATTAGAATTTAACAGTTTAGGATCTGTCACCAGGACTGGAAAAGCAAGGCTTCTGTATTTTCTTTTCAGATCAAACTGCCACGATTGCAACTCTCCTGCTGTACTCCGCAGCAGAGACATTATTGCTGATTCTGCAGTTAGGATGTTCCCATATATGCTGCCTCTTTTTTTGTAAGTCAACAACATTAATGACTAGTCGTTGGCTTTGCTATATCTCAAATCAATGCCATCTTAAAGCAACAATTACAGATCAGTCCTTCACGCTAACTCCAATATGCCAATGTCAACAGTTGATCTGTACCCCTTGTACCAAGCAAAAAACTCCTCCAGTCTTAGATCACAGTACTACAGCGTATAAGCAAACTGTCATGTATGAAAAAAAAAGGCACAGATGCTCTCTGTGTTTGCCACAGAGTCTCATGCAGTTTCCCTGGACTCATCTCCTTCATTTTCTGCCTTCATTCTACAGGCTTCTCCAGACTTTTTATCTGAGGTAAGTGATTGTCAGTTTATTCAAGGCACTTATCATATTTGCAAGAACTAGCACAGATCTCTGACATATTTGGTCTAGGTGTGATAAGAACATTTGCTCTTTATACATTAGCCCCACTTAAAACCTGTCAAAGACACCAAGTGGTCCTGCAATCTATCATCTATTCTGCAGTGCAAGTGAACCTGGGTGGCTTGTTTCACCAGCCCTTTCAGATCAGATATTGTTATTGCTGCCCCAGAACAGCCACACATCAGAATGGTCAGCAAGATGCACACACCATATTGACAAGACCCGGCCTGTAGAAAAGCAGCTTTGTTCCTCTCCATCGAAGGTGCCCTGAAGACAGCAGAGGAAAGTACTCTAGGCGGAGGCTACAGCCCCGCAGACTACACATGTACCAGTAAAAGAAACAGTGCTGGGCAGGCTTAGGCACTGAACCTCAATCATCTCCATTGTTAAATTTCTAGATTGTTTTTGACCCTGGCTGATTTGCACTCACTCAAGCAATCTCCAGGAAGATATCCTGAGCTAGCACAGGCCAGGGGCTCCTCCCATCAGAGCACCTGGCTGCAACCACTGCACTCTCAGAGGGTAGAAGTGTTTAATGGTGTGGATGCGGGCAGTTCAGTGCCAGGTGACTTCAGTGGCGGAGAGCTGGACATGTTTGATTTACTGATATAGATGTAGCCTCAATGTCTAACAACTTCCTGTGAAGTTGAAAGTAGAAACTTCTGAAGGAGCCTAGTGGGTTCACACGCCCCAGATCGCCCCTCTGCTAGCTCTGAAAAGCCAGATTATGAATTCTCTGCTGAAGTCTTCAGTGGCATGGAATAAAAAAGGGAATGAGAAGCTGTAAAGCAGACACAGTTCTCCAACCTCCAGATTATCATCCCCAGATCCATATGAAAGGGAAAAATGTATATGCCTGGGGTTTCCTTTAATAGGTTATGCAGTCTACTCGCTCACATTTATCACGTAGGCTAATGTAAGATTTACTGTCCATAATTAATCAACCTTAGGCAAGAATATTTAGCACTTCTACTCCATTTTTCATTTTCAAAGTGCTTTTCAAAGACTACCTAATTAAACATCAGGAACAATTATTTCCAAGCTACTTTACAGGCCCTTAAAAAAAAATTAAATAAACATGTTTTAGCATGTATATGAGGAATATTTTCAAACCAAAACAGCTCTATTTGCAACCTGCTGAAGGAATGAAAGCACTAATAGGACAGAGATATCCAAACAGACTAAAGTAGAAGCCAGTTAGTTCTGTCCCTGCGCACACAAAAGCCAGTAACAGAGCTTCATTTTAAAAAATTCTATCTCGTATTTTGGTTTTGTCTCCAGGAGGACACTTTATTAAAGAACTGCAGAACTAGTATAAGGAAGAATTGCTTCTTTACAACGAACAGATGCCACCACTGGGCCTGGGGCTCTGATTCACATGCCCAGCAGTAACTCATGAGGTCACACCTCTAAGTCTCACCTCATCTCTTTCACAGAGGTAGCAGAATGAACTGAGATGTGTGTTCACACAGAGCTACTGTCTTCACCAGCAAGGTCAATCCAAGACATGGTATTTGCACAGAAAACTGTTCTAATATTTTGTCTCATGACTAGAAATACAGTCAGCACTAGCAATTTTTGACCACCTCTAAGGAGAGAGATGGGCATGCTGGACCCTGCCTGTCATCCCAGCTTCTTAGGAGTATGTAGGTGCCCACAAGCCTGGGGCTGCAGCGTGCTTGGCAAGCGAGGTTTCTACATCATGTTTGGCATCAGTTTGATGATGCTAGAGGGCTCAGGTCAGCAGGTTGCCTAAGGAGGGTGTGAACCCACCTGGGTCAGACACAGAGCAGCTCAGTTTCTGGCAGCACAGTCCAGTTTATTTAGGGGCATATACTGAAACCATTGGTGATTTAAATCAATAGACCAGTTGACCACAGATTTTGATTGAGAGTGGACAAAAAGCTCCTCCTGTCCTCACTGCTACAGAGACAATGCAGAAGTAAGGTATAGACTGCAGAGGTGATACGTTAAGTCTGCCAGGTATCATGAGTCAGGGTTGTCAGAGCTTAACAGTATGTTCTCATTTGTGCCAGAATCCTTCTTGCATTAACACTGCATAAATAAGCAAACGAGGAAGAACAGATTCCTTAGGACAGAAAGTGTGATATTTTCTCCTATGAGATAAATAAAATCAAGAAACAAAATAGTCTTCATTAAACATTCAGAGTTTATGATTTTGCCAACATGCCCCAGTGCAGTTCTGGGCAGAGGTACCTAAGTGAGCTCTGAACAAACCACTCTGTTACTGGAAGAAGGGTAGCCAGGCAAGTATGTTATTCTGCACACCTCATTAGTCCTGCTGCAAAGTCAGCTATAGTAACTCAGATAGTGCATCACTCTAATGCTGCCTCACTTCTTGTGGGGCCCAGGCAGGTTCATTCAGTGTTGGTAACTCAGTGCAGTACCTACATGAGCTCTCCAGGTACACATCAAGGCAGGGGACAGCAACCTTTCAAGGATGGTGTGTAGCAGACGGTATTATTCTTTCCCAGATTAGAGGTTAAACATGCTGGTAAGAACACTGTGGGATCCATGAGAGACTGCCTCTTACAGAAACAATATGCTGCCATTTTCTATCATCATTAAATTGCATCTGCACAAGACAGAAGCTCCCGCTGCTCTCAGAACGAGCCAGAAGGTGGGAGCCACCAATGTCTCCCTCCAGATGGCACAGCCCCAAACCCATCTCTGTGCTAGCTCTACCAGTGTTTTTAGAAATTGACCTCCATGCTGCTACTGGCTTCAGTGCCCCAGACTGTGAATAGGCTGTAAGAGTCACAGGGATGCAAAAAAAAGTTCTGCAAGACTGAAATTTAAGGCTAAGGTTTTTCTGCACATATCCTTGAGTGCTGTGCCTGGGCACAGCTGCCTTACAGGCAAATTAGGGAATGTGTTCTGGCTTAGAAGTAAGCAAATATATCTTCAGTTCACAATGAAATAATTCAAGTGTCTTTCATAAGAGTATGGAAAATTGGGCTTTGGATTAGGTTGTTGACCAACCTGCCTCAGATCCCTGGCTGTGAAATGGGAACAGTCTTTCCAGTAGGGACATTGTCAAAAGAATTTAATTCCTGTTTATAAAACACTACCACGGTGAAGTGATAATAAAGATATAGACGTTTCAGTTTTGCTAAATTATTTAAATTATCCAGAGTAGGCAAAACGGTCCCAGCCTTCCTTTTGCTTGTACTAGTGTAAACAGAATCAATTATATTGAACACAACTCACTGCATATAAAACTTAATTAGAATCAGTCTCTGTGTCTTTCTATGAACTTAAAATGGGTAACAGGAATTTTTCTGATCCTGCTCACAGCTAAGCTACAGCAACCTTAGATGTAAGGACCCTTTTATGGAGCTTTTTTCTTTTAAATTTTAGCTGGTTTCAAGGCTTGCACAATGGCCTTGAATGTTTTGATTTGTTTATCTCAGTATTCTGCCTTGGGTAGAACAACTTGGAGGATGCATGAGTCTGAGTTTGAAAATAAAGTAATGAAATAATTTCTGAAACTGTCCTAGAAGCCAAAGCAGCAGATATTTTAACATTTTGTCATAATTATGCAGAAACAAGAAATAAAATGAATTGCATCTACCCGGGTGCAGAGGAGGTTTCTGGTTTAATTTTGCCACATACCCCCATAGGTATTTTTACCCTCCTTACCAACATAACTGCTCCAGGAACACTATGTAGTGTAGACACAGCTAAAGGCTACACTTCATTGATCACAGATGATTCTGTTAGGATGCCTTTCCCTCTAAGGTGGAAGCTGCTGAGTTCAGCACCACTTGTAAGGGATATGATGACTGACAAGAGTGTGTTCCCAGTCCACTGCAAATGTCAAGTGTAATGTGTTAGTTAAGCTACCAGACTACGTCAGGCCTCAGTGATGACTGTATCTTAGCTTTGAAAGCTATTTCATTTCAGACAGATAAAAATTGGAAAGGACAGGCAATTCTAACTTTTCCATTCCTGATACCACATGTTTTCCAAAAACTGCTATAGCAAAGTAATTTTTCTGTGTTTGTTTGAAAATAAGCTTGACAGACTGAGTGGGCTCATTTCATACCACCATGTGAAAGCAAGGTGAAGAGAACCCAAGCAGG
>NW_010420553.1:0-9784 GCF_000710305.1 Buceros rhinoceros silvestris | reverse complement strand
CAGGAATGCGCTAATATCAGGCCAGTAGCTATGTCTGTAATAACTTCAATAATCTGTTTTCCCATAAGTAAACCTGTCAGCAGTGCTCCACCTATGGGTTTATGTCAGAAAATAGACAATAGCACAGGGGGACCTCAAGCTGGGACCATATGGCAACTGGAAGTCCTCCCTCCTAGCGGACAGAAAAGTCAAACTTCCTTTTTTATTTGATTTGACAAGTTGGATGGTTCCGGAGGTCCAAAATTAGACTAAATTGCTCATTTTTTCTACTTTCTCTTGCACTCCAGCACAGGTTTTGCAGGCATAGTTCTTACAAGAAAGCCAGTTGGATATTGACACTTTGTACAGTTTGACTTCTGAAACGACAAGCTTAAGATCAAGTACTGAGTAATCCTGATCTCGCCCTGATACCTCCCACTCACAGCAGTGATGGTAAGAGACTAGAATTAAGTGAATGAGAATGCAATTGGAAAAATTACAGCTGTGCTGGTACCATTCCTGATTAGGTACCTGATGAAACATTGAAGGTAGAGGGCCAAGCAATGTCATACATTACCAAGTAACTCCCCAGGCTTTCTCACAAATCATAGTTTGCATGTCTGGTAATTCACAAGGTATCATATTATAAATGGCCACTAGTTAAACATACAAGTCAAATATACAATCATCTCACCGAGGAGGCTAGGATAGTTCTCCTCTGCCAAGAATTCTGGGTGAGTCTGTATTTGCTTTGTAGTTCCTTAATATCTGTCCATTATTGCATATCACATTTTGTTACTCTGTACTTAAATAATCATACTCTGATTAAGGATAGAAAAGCTGTTATCATGAAAGACGCAAAGAACCCAGTTCACACCAGGAAGCAACGGTTTTTAAACTTTCCAAAGTAGTTTACACATAAGTTTTCCAACAAATATAAGAATTCCATTTTAAAAGTGTAACAAGAATGCAAGCAGCAAATAGGCAACCAAGAAGACAGAAACTCATGACAGTGCCCTTTCAAACAGCCAGCTGCTGTTGGTTTGGGTTTTGGTTTAATTTTATTTCATGACTCGCTATTTATTTCTTTTCCAAATTTCAAGTAAAAATCTCAAGAAACAACAGGAAAATTATGAATATTAAACATTAACACTTACAGAAATGCAGCTAACTTTCCAAATTCACAGAAGTTTGTTAAGTTTCAGCTTTGAGTGGATTCCTGTAGGTCAATTATTGACCAGGGGTGAGTAGGGAGGGGGAGAGGTGGGGGAAAAAAAATAGGAAAAAAGAAGAGAGAACAAGGAAAGAACGAAGAGAGAAATGTAAAGTAGAAAAAAACCCTCCTTCTCTACTGCTCCTGCAGTAGTACGGCATGGAAAGGCTAATGCAGTCAGTTGAACCAGTGCATAAGATTGTTCTGAAATTAAAAAATAATCTCTATTTTCTTTAACCCTTTCCATATTATTGTCACCTTAAAAAAAAGAAAAAAGAAAAAAGAAAAGAAAGGGAAAAAAAAGAAATAAGAATAGAAAGAAGAATTCCAGCTGGGATGGAACCTGCAGAGCCCCTTGAGCAATTTGAATAATTATAGACTTGGATAAATTGTAGTTAAACCATTTGTTTCAAATGTGCTACATCCAACAACTAAATCAGCAACAGCCTTTCGGTATGAGAGATCTGTTGCTGGCTTCAGGATAAAGTACAATGAGCTGAGATAGTCATTGGCCAGCCATACACTACATAATGAAAAAACCTTTCCTTCATAAAGGCTGTGATTTCCACATTTCAGATACCAGCAAAAATAATTATATGCTTTTGTTTGCCGTATGTACTCAGAAAACAGTAAAGGCATTTTCCTGAAATAGCAAAGGCAGACTCAAGTTTCACCCGTTATGTACTTTAATTTCAAAAATGGGAGTTGTCCCAGTAATGAACTAATCCTCATTAATTTTTAAGAGACTGTAACAGCAGAGGCAGGAAGATGTTTTATTTTTGTGTTAATGGTCAGGACATCTTTCACGTTCTTGTTTAAAATTTTGCCTCCCACCCTGTTCTTACGGGTGACCATCAACTTACCACTTGGTGACTGCAGGTACCAACTCCCATGCCAAATGTTTGAGCCTTTACCTTTTCCACTGATGTAAGTGGTGATACAAGGCGAAGACTCATGTCGAGAGTAACACAGGAATGACTGTGAAGTTTATTTTATCATTCTTATACAAACAAGGCTCCTGTAAAATCCATGATTTTGTAGTGAGCTCTGTGCCATAAGATTTTGCTGTCCAGCTAGACCCGAGAGGGCCCAAAGCAGCTCTCTTTTGCCGCAGGGTCTGCCAAACATGCCTCCTAGGGAAGGATAGGGAAAGCAGTAAAGACACTGGACGGCTGAGAAGAGGCCTCTGTGTGCCAGATGTGCTAAGGACACCAAATTGCTAAATTTGATTAAGGTTAAGGAGACTGGAGAAAACAATGGCACTGCAGTCAAGCTTGTACACCATGTAAGGGCTCCATGCACTACAGAGGAACCACAGGTGTGTTATGGAAGTCACACTGCCACAGTTAGAAGATGAGCAACAAGTGGTCTTCCAATAGTGCCACTTACCCTTGTCACTCACAAGAACATTTGTTTTCTTCCTGTAACTCCTTTGCACACACAAACACAGGTGTGCTCAGAGCTAACCCATCAAACCAGCATGCTCAACTCTTCCTCACTCGCTGCACATACAGTCGATTCCCTATTCACGTGTGGCTTCCAGGATCATCACTGAAGTCTGGCTGCCCTCCCTGAAGTTCTGCTGCTTTGGACATCTCCACTGTAGAACATAAGACAGCTGGGCAAGGAAACAGGTGTTTTTGCAAGGTCCTTTTGTCTAGTAAAAAGTAAGCACTGCACTAGTAAATAGGTACCTGAGAGAGCACACTGAAATTGGGACAAAGGTAAAATGCATTTATTTTGCTTTTCATATTGGAATTTCTTTTTCTTCTTTGAAAAAGAAATGAATGTGTAAAAACTAAAAAGGAACTAATAAAATTAAGAACTTGAGAAACATGATGAAGGATCTAGTTCAATAGAAGTTGCATGTACCAGTGCAGGAAAAACTTAAACTCCATGCATAGGCTGATGGCTTCTATTGACATCTCAGACTGGGCATTTGTATGACCAACTCAGTGATGAACAGTTTTGTTTTCAGTAATGATCAGAACAGCAAAATCAACTGCTTGAACTGCTTGACTGTGAAAGATGGATGCTGGAGGAGACTTGTGAGACTAGAGAAAAGCCATACAGCCCCTGTTCCAGGGTTGTGGAGAAGGAGGCCAAACCAGAAGATCATAGCACTTGCTGTCTTTATTCCTTTCCTAGAAAGATGGGAGCCATCCTTTCATGCAAAAATGGCAGTGGAGCCATGACCTCTAATTAATGGAGCACTCTGTGACTTCTCTCATGATCCTGAAACGAATCTTTCAAGAACTGGAGATGGACAGAATTGCAAAGTTTGTAAAACAAACAAACAAACACCCCCACCCAAACAAACAAAATAAAAAACCAAAAAGCAACCATAGTAGAAGAAGGAGAAGTTGTGATGTATTTGAGCTTTAACAAGTTCAGACTTCCTGTGCAGTAAAGAAGTCTGAGAAGTTTGTTGACATCTAATAGTATCCAAGCCTCTAAGATTCTGGGAATAACTGAGCTGCTAACAGCAGTGCTAACCAGTGGGCAGCTTTGGGTGGGAGCTGGTCTGGCACCTGGGGCTTGCCTCCCCTCACCTGAGAGACTGCCCCATCTCCACAGTACCACAGCAAATGCAAAGCTCCGAGATGCTACAGGCAGTAGACACCCATTTGTACACTCTCGGTGTAGCTAGTGAAAATCACTTCTGGAATTACTTTTCTGCACAGATTTCCCTTGCTCACACTGTGCAGCCTTTTGGCTGTGCCTTTTCCCCAGGATATTCCTGGGGATGATGAGGAAAAGTGCAGTTTATATTATCAGCCTTAAAGCTGTAGTTTAACATGGTAACTTCTCACCTTGTTTAAAAGTACGTATCTTTGGACCCAGGCCCAAGTCATCATGTTCAGATCTATATACTATTTATTGCCAATAAGATCTCTATGCCTCTACTATCAGTATGATACTGACATGTTGGAGCCCAGGGGAGGCTGGACTTTTTTAGAGGTATGTTCGACTCTGCTAAAGAGAATCATTCGGGATTGTGTAGATTCTCATTAAGAGAATCATTTAGGTGTGTAAGAAAGGAGTAAGGAAGGAAGACTGGAGCAGCAAAAAGAGAAGTTTCTTTGATTTTATGATATGGGATACAATAGAGACTAGATAAACAGAAGACCGGTGGAAAGAAATAGCATGCCTATCAATGAAACGTATTTAAATTGCAGGCTAATTTTGAAAAACCTAGAGAAAGTTATGTAAACCTTCCGAGTAACAATCTGAAACAGAATAAGAATCAATGGCAGCAGCCAGAACAGGTGATTAAACAACCTCTTTGGTCCCCAACTTCTATGACTGCACGAACATCTTATAATGTTGTTAACTGAGAGCACTATCTCATCATCAGTCTGCAGCACTCCTATTAGGTACGCCAGACAGGATGAATACTGACAAAAATCACATACCATAGGCACCTCAGATCTCTCTTGTGGGAATGGAAGAAAAAGTAACAGCTGAGACATCACTGATTATGAACTGAATCTTAGGGATCAGACCAAAACACAGTAAGAAATAGACAATAGCAGCAGAAAAGAAAATAGAAATTAGTGAAAAAGAAAAAGATGGACCATCACATTTCTGCGTAGGCAAAATTTTCTTTTCTAAAATGGATATCATCATAGTGATAAATGAAGTATTAAAATGGAGATTTAATAGTTTTCCAGTGTTTTGTCCAATCTACTTTTAATTATTTGAGCTACTTCTTTTGTGAGTCTCTTCTTCTATATCATTATAGAGCATTTCTACTCATAACCAGCCAGTAACTTCTATTGCTTACTTTCATCCTGATATTTCCTGTGATAATTCTCTGAAAACCCCTAAATATCATGTCTGTCCTTGCTGTTCACAATCTTAAAGTGTTTATTCATCATGATTTGAGATTTAATTTCAGTTGGACAAGCTAGAGAAATTTGATTATTTCAATCTTCTGTCATAAAACAATTCTTTTTGTCTCTTCATGATGATTCCATCTTTGATTTACCTGTATTTTCACTGACATTATGAGGTTTCCAGAAAACCATGCATGATTCTATGCATGCCTTTGTCTATGCCATGGGTTGTACAGGGTCTCTGACTAAAGCTGTGCGCTACAAAGAATGCTGCTGCTTTTCAACAGGGGACTATGACAAGGTCCACTTCTCCAAAAGTCAAAACTTCAACTACATTTCCAATGCATAAAACCTATTTCACTCCTCTTTAATCACTTATGAGACTTTTGAACTTCACTGATGGCACTGACTTGTTTCCCAAGTGTTGGGTTTGATACTTGTTGCCCTGCATTCTGCAGATTATTGGCAGATAAGGACAACTTACTAATCAAGGGTAAATCTTCACAAAACCTTTACAGTCTTGCTAGAAATTGGGCCCCTTCTTCACCAGGCACGCGGAAGTTTTGGGCAGAGCAGTAAGCAAGACTTCCTACTAGCCAGGAGATGGAGGGAGCCTGAGACAGTCTCCTGCTTCCTCTGCAGACAGCTATGACTTTTTTGACAGTTTTCCTCTTCGTTATAGTCCTAGAAAAAGTTCTCTAACACCTGCTTGGCTTTAAATATGTGAGTAGAGTAGTGACTTTGATGGGAAAATCCAGATGCTTACATTTGAGTATGCTTTAAAGTGTTTTGCTAAATCAGAGCCTAAGGACAAAGGAAACAGTTCAGAAAGTGCATCAGCAGTAGAAAGCCGTTGCCTATAACCTGAAATGAACTCAAAACATTTTAGCATTGCTCTTTATTTACTTTAATATTCACACATAACTGCAGTGAGAATTACTGCAATGATGTGATATGCAAGAACAGTCTCAAGATACTTTCTGCACATGTAAAAGTGGAAATCTCACAAGGGAGTTAGATCCAAAAAGATTTTTAGCCTGATTTCTAAAAAAAAATGCTTTGTTGTGCTTTTGGATTAGCTGCAAAAATTTTTGATACCCCCTTCTGATGTTCACCAACCAGTGCTAATGCAATGATCACAGTTCCAGTTTTAAGCACTTCCTAAAAAAGAAAAGAGAAGAACAGAAAACTTTTCTTGGGGGAGGAGGGAAACAAATCCACTGATTCACTAGCAACCATTAGTTTGCATCAAGGAAAATACTTTTTTTCATATTTTCCTTAATTTCTCAGCCACCACTGCCATTTTCCTACCATTCCCCATCAGTTTCACACTGAGGATGTTTCATGAGGATGAGTGGGGACATGCAAATCATGCACACATCCCTGGAAAAATGCTTGGCAAATCTGGGTCTTCAGTTTTGCATTCACTTGCCAAAAAATATTCCCTCATCCCCCAAGCTCTCCCTCTGCCATGCCTAATTTAATTTCAAAAGTCAGAAGCTTAACAGGGACATAAGCTTCCTAAACATGCTGTCATCTAACAAGGAATGTGAATTCAAAGCTTATAATTATGATTTTCTTTAGGTGCAGAAAAGACTGCAATCTTCTAGATATTCTTGTCCACAAGTGCTAATGCAATGACCGGCTTCACGTGACTGGAGAGGACTTCCCCACCCCAAACCCCACCACCTCCACCAGAAAAAAAAAAAAAGAAAGAGAAAAAGATATCAGGGTTTCTCACAATCTTGCCTTGCCAACAAGACATGAGGCTTTTGTCTCTGATGCCAGCGGTTCTGAGTTGTATAAATATTCCACACTTCAGCACAACAAGAAGCTGAATGACTGTGTAGAGAGCTCAGGGAAAATGAGAGTTACTGACCTGCTGTTTCTTTAACTCTGTTATTTCATCTCTCAAAGGGGACTGGCACACACTGAATTATCAGGATTTAAGTAAAAATATGTCACTCCCTTTCAAAGACATCCCCTCTGCACCTTCCTTTTCTTCAAGTCCTTATGACCTTAAGGACACACATTTTGCGAGTGTGACTACATCTGTGCATGTTTGGGAGAGAAAAGGGGAAATTATAAAGATATCATTCATTTTAATCACTAATTTTGAAGCAGCTGGGGAGACTGGACTATCTTCTTTCAGCAGAACCATTCCGTGCTTTTTCTTAACGCCGGTGAGGAATTCTTGCTTTAAGTGAGCCTTAACTATTTGCCAATAGCCCACAGTAAATACTTTTTTTTGTCTTTTTGTACTCCTATGATGACTGGCCTTCTTTCCCCTTCAGTAATCACTGTCTAAAAAAAGAAAACCTCCAGGCGCACTTCACTTCTGTCCCTTCCCCCTGGCAGAGAGCCCAGCCTCAGTATGATGCTTTTAAACCCTTCCCCCCACAGACACAAGGTTTGCACCACGTTATTATCCTGCACAGCAGAGGGGAGGAGGCAGGGCTGTGCGATATGATACCATTCAAGCAGAGATGCACGGAGACAGCTCTTTAGAGCACCTAATGCTTTCCATTGTGTGCACGTATCCTTACGCATCTGCACGTACACACGCACATACCCACCCAAGAGAAATCATTTTGGAGTAGCGTGTTTCATAGCTGTCTTGGTTAAGAGGACTCTGCCACAAGGCAAACATAATGAATATACAATGAGTTCAGATTGCCAGACAGCCTAAAGTGCATGTGTATGTGTCATGGGCACACGTGAGCACGCCTGTTCAATGAAAATTCAGCAGCAGTTCCACCAGGCTGAGAATAACAGCCAAAAAAAGAAGCAATAAAGTGCCTTTCTATTGTTGTGAAACGGGCACGTTCTCAGATAATCATTCTAGATATGGACAACATTCTTCACACAAGGACGCTACTGAGAACTGTGATGATGAAGGGCAATTCGGGACCCTATACTGGAAAAACAGTGCTATCATCATCTTAAACAGTGCTGCAGACAGATGACCAGCAGAGGAAGGCTGCATTATTCATGGCATTTGGACGGAAAAATTAAACTCGGATTTACTGCAAGGAATCCTTTCAGTGCTGTAGCTTTATCAGTCACCCAGAGAATCAATGTTTTTGCTATATCACTTTTACTGTTGCAGTAAGGCAAAGATCTTTTGTGATAAACTGTAGTTTATTTTTTTTCATTCTTGTTCCCAATGAGCAGTCCACACAGGTCATTCAAAGCTAAGTGTCTTTCTTGCTTGCTTCCTTCCAGCCCAGCTCTAGTTTTCTGGGTATTAGCTCAAAGAAATGGCCAAGGAAACACTGTTCTCCTTGAGCTGATGGCAATAGCATAAAAAATTGAGTTTGATATCTTTATTTTAAGTTGCTCATAGCCCTTTCGATAGAGAACAAAATAAATATAGAGATAAGTGTATCTAACTAGAATTAAGATCACCTGTGAAATGCCACTAGATGAGAAGATATCTTTTTTCTGTTTATCCAGGGAAATGCTGAGGCTGTGATCAATGACACCAAATGCAGCTCTGGCTTAAACTGTCCCTCTGCCTTGCCCTCAACTGCTTGTTCCTGTTTCCATCACCATAACCATTTGCAGGGTTGCACCAAGAACCAAATTGGGAAACTGATCCAATTAAAAAAAAACCCAACCAAACAAACACAAAACCAAACAATAAAACAATAGAGATGGGGGCAGAGAGATGAAATCAACTGCTGAGGTCAGAACTGACACGAATTATTTTTTATCGTGGTTTTAGGCTACATTTCCATGGGACTTTTAGCTGCTGTTTAAGATATTGTCATGTTACACAGTGCGTCCCCTTCCACAAATACCTGCAGCCCCTCCATTTGTGCACCTTAGCTGTTTGTACGGTGTGTTCTAGCCTCATCTGAGAACGATTCTTTCTTGAAAAGTTGATTTTTTAAGGGTTTGAGGTTTTTCCTGGAAAGTATGCAGTGGGTTAGTTTTTAAAATAGATGATTTGAAGGGTCTTATTAAGTGTGCAGCCATGCTAGTGAAAGGGTTATCTACTGATGGGGAGGAAGGAAGGAAGGAAAGCAGGGTGCTGGGGACAGAAATGAGGAAGAGCTGCCACTGGTGGAAGCATGCTGAGCAACCCCAGCCCCAACATGGAGTTTCACACACACGAATTCAGCTGCAGGCACCATGCTCACCCTGAAGTTCAACACAACCATTTCATCATTCAGGCAACTAAGCCCTTAGGAGACCTTTTACACAGGCAAACCTACCACTGAATTAAATTCCCACCTATATTAAGACAAGATCATTAGTAAGACTAAGGCTTGAACTTCAGATCTAGGATACTGCTTGATAGTTCTTGATGCAGTATAAGGATAGCATTTCCCAAATCATACACCACATCCTTGAGGATGAGTCAGATAGTGAACCAGGTGAAAAACCTGATCACAACTTTTGCATTTGGAGCTGCCTGCACTCAGATGATTGGTTTGTATAAGGTGAGGGTAGAAAGCTAAATGTTGACACTGCACTCAGTCACTCAAATAGTGCAGCTAAATAAGAAGGATGCCTTGGGCAAGACCTAGTCAACCCAGATTTCAAGACTGTGTAAATACTCTAATCCTCTTCATTTGCTACCTCTTTCAAGGAAAAGCAAATCCTCAGTGGATTCTCAAAGCCCCTCTCCCATTTGTTACAGTTACATTTGGCCACTTCTGTGGCCAGTCACCAACAGCTTGTGTCCCAAATAACAAACACTTGCAGCAAGCTCATTGCAAAAGAATATGAGCTGAGGAGACTGGGG
>NW_010420552.1:61569-61801 GCF_000710305.1 Buceros rhinoceros silvestris | reverse complement strand
AATTATATAAATATAATTTTATAAGTAGGCAGTGTAGCTTCACTGGGAGCACGGGGGCTGTGCTAGGCTCGGAGATGCCTGATGAGTTTGTTTTGAAGCTTGAGCAAATCTAACACATAGGTATTATGTGTTAAATATTGGTATTATTCTCCTTTGGAAAGGAGACCACAAAGAGGTCATCAAACTGCAACACAAGGCTCTTCAGTTGTTAATCTATGGGCCAGATGTAGCC
>NW_010420552.1:60963-61399 GCF_000710305.1 Buceros rhinoceros silvestris | reverse complement strand
CTTCCAGGAATTGTCATCCCCAATTTTACCTCATGCATGAGGAGAATGAAAAGTGGTGGATGAGGAGCTGGGGGCACTGTAGAGAGGGGACATGTGTGGTACCACTGCCTTTGCTGTGGGGAGTGAGGAAGCCTGATGCATGGAGAGCAGTTGCAGAAGAGGGGTGCAGTGGCCTGGCTGTGGAATAGGAAGATCCTGGGATGGGGGATTTGGGTGAGTGTTTGAGAGGTACTGAGGTCTGAAGGAGTTGGGCAGAAAGGAATGGTGTCCTGTAGGAGGAGATAAGTCGTTGAACAAATAAACCTAAACAGTCATTCAGCAATCAGGCAATAAGAGGGTGTTTCTGATTGGCAATGTACAAAATAATCAAGGCAGGAGAAGGAAGGGGGCGGGGGGGGGGGGGGGGCATAGGCCCAAGAAACCTAGAAGTTTGGAG
>NW_010420552.1:36994-60866 GCF_000710305.1 Buceros rhinoceros silvestris | reverse complement strand
GGGGGGGCGGGGCATAGGCCCAAGACACCTAGAAGTTTGGAGCCCTTTTCTCTCACAGTAGAAGAGGGTGAAGGAAGGGAATGGAACTAAACAGATTACCAGGACATATTCCCCTCCCTTCCTGGGGAAGGAATGATCCTATGCACTAGCCCAGGTTTAGGGATTGACCTGCTGGAAAGCAGCTCTGCAGAGAAGGACCTGGGAGTGCTGGTGGACAACAAGTTAACCATGAGCCAGCAATGTGCCATTGTGGCCAAGAAGACCAATGCTGTAGTGGTGTGCATTAAGAGGAGTGTGACTAGCAGGTCAGGGGAGGTACTTCTCCCCCTCTACTCTGCCCTAGTGAGGCCGTATCTGGAATCCTGTGGCCAGTTCTAGGCTCCCCAGCTCAAGAAAGACAAGGAACTACTGGAGAGAGTCTAATGAAGGGCTCTAAAGATGATGAGGGGACTGGAGCACCTCTATTAAAAGGAAAGGCTGAGAGACCTGGATCTGTTAAGTCTGGAGATGAGGAGACTGAGAGGGGATCTTATCAATACTTATAAGTGTCTAAAGGACTGGTGTCAAGAGGATGGGGCCAGACTTTTCTCAGTGGTGCCCAGCAACAGGACAAGGGGTAATGGGCACAAACTGGAACACAGGAGGTTCCATCTGAACGTAAGGAAAAACTTCTTTGCTCTGAGGGTGATGAAGTACTGGAACAGGCTGCCCAGAGAGGTTATGGTGTCTCCTCCTCTGGAGACTTTCAAAACCTGCCTGGACATGGTCCTGTGCAACGCGATCTAGGTGAACCTGCTTTAGCAGAGGGGTTGGAATAGATGACCCTCTGAAGTCTCTCCTACCTCCTACCATTCTGTGATTCTTCATGTGCAGATTGACAAACGTCCATGGACCCTGTTGAAGCTACAGGGAGGAAGAATCCAGAGCGATGAGATTTTCCCCCCAGACTCCTGTTAAATAGTTTTCCTTCTTACCCCAAATATTTCCCTATATCACTTGAGGTTCTGCTGCAAGATGTGATCCAGAGAAGGGAAACCAAAAGCTTCTGAACGTTTCCAGTGTTTGAGTTCAAACTGAGTACAAGGACATTAGTTTCACACACATGGAGCTTGTTGCCATGAGAAGGTGCTGAAAGAAGAATTCTTCCAGGTTGGGGAAGAATATGGAAACTCGTAACAAAAATAAGAATACTGCTGTTCTGATTAGCAGTAGTGCATTTTAGGAGGGATAGTCAAACTCCATGAATTAAGTAAAATCTTAAATATTAGCGATGAAGATAAAAGCTAAGCACAGAATCCTTACTGGGTTTTTCTGGAATTAATGATTCTTTCTACAGAATTAATTCACCCACTTGTACTGTCTAGGCAGATCTTCTCTGTGCTCCTGTGTTTACATGGAAAAAACCATTCACAGTTGTAAGCATAAAGATTTGAAGTCTATAAAAAGAGCTTTAGGAAGGAATATTACTATCTGTTAACAATAGAAAATCTGTGCCTTTAAGCAGGTTTGTGAAAGTCTTTTTGCAGTTCGGCTGGTTCTGGCTGTCATACTACGAGCTGCGCTAAACTGATCATTCATTTGATCCAATGTAATGTGTTTTGTGTTTTTTATCTTGCCTGCGGATGAAAAGATATTCTTTATTCAGAAATGGTCTCACCTGTAGAGTGGCTGTACTTACAGGCTCCAATTTTATTACAGTGTTTGACAGGTTGATGCACTCCTTCCATTTAGTATTGCTGTATCACAGATAACAATAGCACAACTAAATACAAAAAGAAGAGGAGCCTTTAAATTTTAGATAGTGAAAACTAGCTTAAATTCATTTTTGGCCAGGCAGACTTTTTCAAGCTGAGGAGAAAATGTATAATTTCATTACCCTGTGTTAAACTGTTATTTTTCCTTAGAGTTTCTCCAGAGAAAGCAGCATGACCACATTCTTGTTCTCTTTTGATTGTTTTTTTCATGAAACTTGAAAATGGGTAATATTTCTGTGATTTTTCCATTCCATGGTTTTATTGTTGGGACAATATAGTTTCTGTTACAGCTTGCGGGCAGTACTTTGTATCTGTTTTTAAACAAATCTGACGCATGAAATGGTGATGTTGCTGTGCTTTCTCAGACTTTGACATTATTAGAGCTAAGTATTGTCAGGTTTGCTAAGGGTTGGGGTGGATGAGCCGCTGTACTGTCAGACCTGACTGTTCAGGAAGCCATAATCCATATTAAAAAGAAAAGGAGTTATCAGCAGTTAAAATAAAGGAAAAAATATTGGCATTTTAAAAAGAGCCTCTTTATCTCCCTTCTGGGATTTGCACTTTTTTGTATTAATGAAGTCAAGCTTTTCTCTTTCTTCAGGATGGCCAGAAATTGATTTTTTTCTCTTCTCACATGTCTCACTGAGTGAGGAGTTTAAAGAAATCTCTGTACATAAATCTTTCCTGAAGATTCAGTAGCACATTCTAGCAATGTCTCAAAACATGCCTGTCCACACTATCCTTTATCATAAATATTTTCCCTCTTCACAAATGTATTTTAGCCCTGAGCGAAAAGTTGATAGCTGAGGGAAATCCTGGAAAAAACTGGCGAGCGCTATTCCTTAGTTGCTGACTAACTTCTGAGTAGGGGTTGCTGTGATTTGGAAGGAGCTGCCTTACTTCACCCCAGCACTGCTTGTCTTCCTGTAGTGGGTAAAGCAATTATTGTCAGTTTGTCTTGTAAATGTTGAAAGGCATCTACTGTTCCTCTGAGGTGAATAGTGAAATGGAAATTGATGCCGATAATAAACATAATTATAAAGAAGTCTGCTGGAAAGACTCCTGATCTGTAAAGGAAATGTGACATTTTAAGAGCTGTGCTGTGGATCTAACGAGAATTGGTATTGCCTTTTAAACCATCGTACTGAGGCTGGAATGAGTCATCTGATAAAGTCACACCCGTTATGTGACACTATATTGCAAAAAGTTCTTGCTATATCAAATGTCCATGATGGCACAATGAATTAAGTTGGAAATTCCTTCTCCCTGTATCTCACTTTCAAACCTGTGGTTTTAGGCTTTCGCTGGGTTTTGTGTTGATTGGTTTTTTTTAATACAGAAGAGAAAGGAATCAAAGACACCCCCTTTGAAACTTTTCCTGAGTTCGGTAAATCTTAAACTGCTCAATCCAAAACGTCTTCAGGGACGGGTAGACTCGCAGAATACAAAGAAATATGAATGCCCGGGTTTGATACAAAGTGTCTGGCTTGATGCGCCTGCAGGATCTTGTTTTGAGAATAGCAGTGTCAAAGAGGAAGAGGATGAGAACACACCTTATTCCAGAATATTCTTGGTACCTGGTAGTTTATGTGCCAGGTGCCTAGACTGAGGTCGCAAAATATCAGCCTTTGAATTAGAGACAGCTTTTTGCAAATGTCGGTGGCAAAAAAGTGGAGTTGAAAATAACATTAATAAGTACTGTGAAATTAAAGGACTGTTTTGAAGTTATAATCAAATTTGATGCGTCAAGATTATGTTATTGGTAGCAGTTCATGGTTCATTCAGCGTTATTATGGTAGAATCGATGTTTTCATTAATGTTTTCTGGATCATTGTAATCTTCTGTGGTACTTAATTGAATAAAACGCGGGATTCACTTGGAATAGATGCAGATACAAAGTACTAAATTTCTCAGAGGAAGAATGTTTTCACTTTGTTTAACACAAAGCATTAGTTTATTTGCAAATGTAATTCATACCCTCTTGAAGAGCATTCCTAGAGTACATTAAATGAGACAGCCATAACAACAGTATCAGATTTATGGCAGAAGAGTGTTAATAGAGCAATATTAACTGCAATGTATTCTGGACGTGTCTCCCTGTGTATGGATCAGGACTCTTATTCATGAATGGGTCTTTAAATGTGCATTGTGCAAAAGTAAAAAAGCCCTGTACTTTGAATTGCCTCCTGATACTTAACACAAAGCTATACATGTCTGTAAGGCTGAGTTGCGGGGTGAAGCTCAGGTCCTGGCACCCAGCATGACCGTGGTATTGGTGCCCAAGCCCAGCACTGCAAGTAGATGCACAATGTTGAGTTCAGTGGCGGGTGCATCAAACCTCAACTGCCAGCAAAAGACTGATAGAGGCTGGAAACCTGTGCAGGGAGCTGCACCGTTTAAATCCTTGCTCAGCCCAAATGGAGATGTGACATCAGCGAAAGCTATTGTGAACCAGTCCAGCTTTTCGTACCTAGGAAGGGTACTTTGAAACAGTCTATGAAAGGATGGGGAGAGATGCAACGCTGCGCACACGGTCTTTTAACAGAGTGCCTCAGAAGTGAGTACTGGAAAAAGAAATGTCTGTCCTGTGTGGGCAGAGAAACTCGCCAATAGTAAGAATGGTCTCTTGTGGAAGAGACAGCAGCATGCCAGGCAGATGGCAGGCAGAATATTCTGCCTGGTTCTGTAACTTATTTTCAGCAGGGTCTGCTCTTTTGGAAACATCTCTAGCACAAAGCACGGGGAACCCTGGGCTCTGCAGCCCCTGGGTACTGCTGTAATACAAATAATTTATAAAAAAGGTTTATTTTTCATCTAGTTTCATTACAATGAATTCCTAATGTGTTGACTCTATTGATTGTGTGCAACTATACTACAGGAATATTTTATGAACAGGTGCTTTTTGCTTTTGACTTCAGCACACAAAAATGGATTTTCATTTATACTGTGTCTGCATTGCACTTCTCTGACTGTGTAAGGAGGCTTTAAAATTGATGTGCATTGCACTTACCGCCACTCATAGCCACTTTACAGAGCCAGCGCAATGTCAAGGAGCTTTAGTGCCTGGGAGAAGAAGATGCATAGGATTTTACCAGGATGGAAGCTCTGACAGCCTTTTAAAGCAATAAAATATCTTTGATTTTTAAACCTCATTGCGGTGTAAAATCTGACAAATATACTTAAGTTTCTGTCTCTCAGGTAAATTAACCACCCCTTTTTCCTCATGGAAGGAAAGTCAAAGTGAAGAAGTGTTCTGGCACCGTGCTTCACCACATAGTGTAGGCTCAACTCTCTCAGGAAAGGTGTTCATGTATCTTAAGTTTTTATTCTACTGTCTGTGTTAATTTTTGTTAACATACCATACTCATACTGGGGAAAAAAATTAAATCTTTTAAAACAGCTTCTCTAAGGGAACTGCTTGAATATTCTAACCATGTTGTTAAAGGATATATATATTTACCACAGAGAATTATTCTGCAGAGACTATTTAGCAATGAGGTACAAAGGAGTTCATTTTTATTACAATTCTTGTCATCCTAATGGACCAGTTGATAACAAAGCCTTAAAAATGTAATGCCGGATGGACTGTAAATTAGTACTTATTTGTTTTCTACAACTACCACATGGATAAACCAACAATCTCATGCTAGTACCTAACTGGTAAGATGAACTATTGAATCAGGTGTATGTCTTTCTGCTGCCAATACTATCTGAAATAAAATCAGTTTGAAGAAAATCCCAAATTGAAGCATCCTTTCAAGACTACAGCTTATGGTTCTGTTATTTTTGTAACTTTTAATTGCATGCAGCCTGTCTCTGGTATCTATGAAAGGGAAAAAAATGTTGAAAACAGATTAATTTGTTTTGGAAAGCTTGTCTCTTGAGTTCGTTTCTGGACATAATGAAAAGCCTGATCTGTTAGAATTTTCCCATTGAATTTGACTTTTGTTTTGACTACTGGAAGGGGCAAAGTGATCAAGTGAAGTACAGTAAAGAATCCTGTCAATTAAAGCTTTGTACAGTAGTTTTCCATTCATGCTGAGCTCATATTTATGGGCAAGCATGAATGCTTGTATACTTTTCCCATCAATTTGTTATGCTTTCTCCTCATATTAATCCTTTCAGAGTAGCTGTTGCTTGTTCTGGTATCACCAAACTACGGCATGAGATGAAAAATAGTTAATCAACTATTCAGTGCTTTGGATTGCTTAGGCAGAGGGAATTGTTTTTTTTGTTTTTTTTTTCATCTGGCCAACTTCTATTTCCACTATTCCAGGCTCTTGTAGCTTAAGCCTCTGAATGTCCTGTTCTGCAGCCACTTCCCACAGCAGCAGAAATCGTGATCTATAGAGGAGAACAATAGAAATGAAAAGACTGCTGATTCCATGAATAAATATAAGCCTTAAACTGCCTTATTATCCCTGGAAAATACGTCCAAAAGACTGTCTTTGGGTACTATTTGCAATAAAAGGCTGATAGTGTTCTCAAGGGTGATGAAATCTGCCTCTTCTTTTTTAAATGTTCTCATTTGCTCAACAACAGAGCATGCAGTGATGGATGTTGCAGGTTTCTCCAGTGTGAGTTCATGTATGAAGGTGAGACTTTGTAGCCTTTCCAAATGGAGCACATTGCAGCTGCGGATATTTCACAGCTAGAGCTGGGCAATGACCCAGGCCCTTTCAGAACACATTGTTTATAGCAAAGTCTTGTCCGAGTGTGTGATATTGATCTGCTATTGCCTTCTACTGCTGACATTTAGCCTATAGGCTTTAATTCTTTCTGCACCTCTTCTTGGAACTAGGCCATAAGTTGGGATAACAGAAGGCTTGGCTGACAGCTGGAAGCAGGAGTGGGCTCAGTTTTTGTCTCTTTGTGGGCATTCTTGTTGTACTACAGCATGTGTAGGCAATCGCATCTGCCACTTATATCTGTAATGTACATGTGATTTGAGTTTTTTATGGGCATATATGATGGACGTATTACATATCTGCGATTGCATGCAATTTGAGAGGTATATAAATGAGACATGCATTCGTTATTTGTGACAAGCACTTGGTTCTGTCTGTACCCTTGAGCTCAGATCTCATACTCACATGGTTTCCTAAGGGGGGGAAAGTACACATTCTTGCATAGCTTTGTTGTAGCTCCTAAGATTTGTGGGAGTTGTGTAGCAATGTTATGGAACTATCTATTAGTCTCCAGATATCTCAAAATCCCATCCTTGTTCTATTTTCTAAGCTAAAGGAAATCACGGTTATTTAGCTGTAGGCTGCTTTGAAATATTTTTGTCATTTCTTCTTCACCGTCTCCAGGATATGGTAATGTGGAAAGGTCACAGACACCATATGAAACAATAATATGGTGAAAAATGTGTTACTGGAGACAAACTCCCTTGTGAGTGCTGTAGAAAGGATGCATTTGTTGATTTGGGTTGTATGGGGGAAGGCGTGACTTAAGTACATCACAGGAAGATTCTGTAATGTTTTGGGGAGGCTGTAATGTCTTATATTCATGTTCACAAAAAGCAGTGAAGTCCTGCAAACTGTAGTGGGACAATCTCAAAGTCATACTGAGTCATTGCATGTTAAGCAGAGGTCCTCAGTCCCTTAATGAATGCTGCTCACCACTCCTGGGACCCTACGGCAGCACTTGGACATGCAGAGCAATTACGTGTACCCAAATCACTGCCACTTGATCTTACTGCTTCACCCTTCCTCTGCCTGGCTGTTAGACCTCAAAGGAACAAATGTTTCAAATGGAAAGACACAGGGAGTACTTTTAAACCCTGGCAAGAGACTTTTAATGCTCTCTGTACATTTTGGACATCCCACCTCTGCTGCTGCTCTTGTTCTTAAAGCCTTGTTCTTGCCTCCAGCAGAGACAGGTGGGGACAAAGCTGGGGCGCTCTTTGTCATTTCAAGCAGAGTTCTGAGGGCTTTCACAACTCCCGTGCACATATGACACTGTGCAAGCTGACTTGCTCCAGCTCTGCCTGAGTGCCTGAGGTGACAATGATGCATACCTACAATGTCTCTGTAAATAATGAACATTAGCAATGCTGAGTAAAGGATGTCTAATCTCCTTTTAGAGGTCTTGTGCTGCACTCAGAGCATACTGTTTCCCAGAAGGTTTTAGTAAGATGTATAGTGTATATATACATTTTACGTATCCCTTCTGCATCAATTCTCTTGTGTTACAAGCAGAATGAATAAATGGATGGGAACAGGACCTTGCCACAACATTACTTGAATTCCTTATGCTATTTAAGTTTGTATTCAGGCAACTTAGTCATATGTGTTTGCACATCAAGCAGTAAAATTTCTACTTTCTTTGCTGTGTCATCCGGTTTCAAGTGAGTTGGGAATCTGGTTTGGTGCGGTATTCTCAGAACTGAAGAGCACCCTGCTGAGGCAGTTGAAACAAAGACATAGTGCTAGCAATGCTTTGGAAAAACACCTCTCATCTGCTGAAAATGAAACCTCTCAAAGGTGCTCCAAGCGTCACATCAAAACTGCTGGTCAGTTTTTAAAACTCAGAGCAAGGCATTGTTCTGGTTTCTCTTTGCTTCATCACAAGGAAAGCAAACTATTGAGTCTGTACTAGTAGTAAGTCAACTCTGTTCATGCCCTTTTTTCTGTTTTTTTTATTAAAGACATACGTTTTCCTCTGTGTTAAGGGTTCTTGGTAGGCTTTTCCATTTGGCCCATTTTCCATAAATAGCATTTCCACTAGAGGGCATTCAAAATACTGGTAACAACTTTTAGCCATCCTCATGTACTGTGCAAGACATACAATCCAGAAAGGTGAATGCTAGGGGGTCAGCACAGAGTGGGGGAAGTGAGTGAAGTGACGTGTATCTCTGCACCATTTGTTTCACCCAACTGGGGAAGTAGTTATTCTTAAGTGTTGTTTTCTGCCTCTTCCTTACATCTTCAAAGACTACAGTACAGGACTTTGGAAATAGTTTGGGGTTGCCTTCTCCAAAAATAAAGACATGAAGCAGACAGAAAGGTCCTTGGATCCCTTTGTGCCTCTTTTAGAGAAGACAAGTGTCTGCAGTATTTTCATTGTTCAGATTCTCAAAAAGGGTATTTTGGGCTGGTGAAAAAAACAGTGGAGCTAGTACGAATGCAGCAACATGTGTTTACTGTAACAAATTTCACCCCAAGGGATCTAGAAACGCTTGAGAAAAAACACATGAGTATACAAACACTTGCAGCCATCACAGCCCCCACAAGGAACTGAGGGCAGCGTCCACCACAATCTATCCAGCTCCTGGATAGATTGTTTGCTGGGGAAGCAGTAAACACCAGTGCAAACACTAGTGCAGGTGTCAGAGCTGACACCTTTGCCCCTCTTGGTGTTGTTCAGAAACATATGTGAGAAGTTACCATGAGGCTGCCATGGTGTTCAAGGGGTCAGTAGTCATCAGGGTCCAATGTTGCACCCTTTGCTACAGGTGGTAGCAGTCCCAAGGAGATTCTCTCCACTGTATAAAGCTGGGCTCAGCCCTGCCCGGTCTACAGAATCCAATGCAGTCATCTGTCAGGTTTTACGTTCAGCAATTGAGGGCACTTGGTGCCTATGCCTGCATCACTTATGAGACCCCATCAGCTGTGGTGGTACCTTCCAACTAAATATGACATCTTTAAGATGAAGGTATGTTGTATGTATCCATCTGCTTTAAAGGTGTCAGTATTTTGCACAGCCTTACTATTGAAAGTGTACGGTTCATGTTGTAAGTTCAAGGTGGGTTTTTTTTATTTTTGTTTACAGCTGATATAAAAGTAAATGAAAAATAAAAACCATTGCGATGAAAAGTGTACTTCATAAAACAAATGTTTAAATAGCCACTTGCTCCAGCTGTGGTTTTTATGTATGAAGATCTCTCAGGCAATTGTATGTGCTTACAGAAGAAGTCTTTCCCAACATTTACATTTAAACCAGTCATCATCTTATATGCAGATCATTTATTCAGCCTATAAATTACTCTTAGAGCTAAAAATGAAGATGAGACTCTCCCTTTTCCAAGCAGTAGGCTGCTAAATAGCCTAATATGTTTGCAGCTGTTTTGAAGATGGGGATTCTCTGTTTGACAGTAATTGGGGGGAGGGTATTTTGTTATCTCTTTTTTCTCATCACTAGTAGTCCCTTCTACATTTTTTGAACTGGATATTTGACTTACGAAATATATATGGTGGCTATTCTGTAAAACTTATGTTTTAATAAAGAGAAAAAAAAAGTGGGTAGCAAAGAAATAAATCCTTCCACTCCTAAATAACAGTCAAAAAGAGCCTGAACTGAATCATTGAGGAAGAGATTCAGCTACTACCCAGAAATAACTATGGGTGGGGGGAAATTTTCAGTGAAGATTGATCTCTAAGACTGCAGGGAGCAGAAATACTAAGCCAGACTGTGAGGAGGCAAATTTTGAAAAACCAATTTGGAGACGATTCACAGCTGGCGCTGAAGTTGAGGCCTCAGAAGTCTCTCTCACACAGATAAACAAGCGAGAAAGAGGCATCTGTTGCATTACAGCTGCCAAGGTCACACCCAGCAGGAAGAGGCAGAGGAGAAGAAAAAAGCCAGTGGTACAGTCCGTATTCTTTGCAGGGATAGCACAGTGCCAAACAGCTATGGCACTGGTAATCAGTGGCTGGGATTATCTATTAAAATATATATGCTGACTCAAAAAATAACCCCACAGTGGATCAAAAGTAATGTTTCTGAAAAATATAATCCACTTAAACAGGAAAGTCTGATGGTACACGCACTTGATCTTTAGGATAAACAAACTAAAGTGAATATATAATCTGGAAGTGAGAAGGGCACAAGTACCTGCTGTGTTCCCCAGAGTCATGCTCCAATTTAGGCAGGAAAAGTGCTATGCAAAATAGCTCTAGCTGCACATGAGCGAGCAGACTTCCTCACAGCTTGCATCCAGTGTTGTCATATTTGTTTACCATGAACGGTGGGATCTTGGAACTTGGAGCAACAGCAAAGTGGCAGAATATAGTGCTTCAAATAAAAGTATTATAATCACTTTAAACCACCTTCTCATGCTCAAGTTAAAAAAAAAAGGAACTTAGCTTCAGTAATGCACAATATCAACGCTATGGGACTGTTATAGAGAACCACAAGTCGTTCTTGCAATGCTCATTGTCCTTGTGCCCTCCGCTGCACGTACCTGCTGTCTCAGATAGCAGGAGTTCTCAGGCTTGTGAGGACGTTTTGAAGTGTGTGCCGAGTAGGGACAGATACTCATGCAAGTAACTAATTAATAGTATTGACTAAATAAACTGGTTTTGATCTGTTAAATGAAAATACCACACCAAATTGCTTTCTTAATGATCTTGGTCATGGGCAATGCAAATGTGATCTATTTTTATCCATACCTATATTCATAATCCGTTACTGCCTCTGGCATGTTCACAGAATCTTTGAAATCTGGAAAGTCATCCGAGAGGATCCCCAAGCCACAGAGGTCCTCAGTGGAGCCTCTGAAAATTCGTCTGGACATAGAGGCTTCCTTGTGACTAACCCTCAGCAGAACCAACATGATGGAGAAAACCAGACAGGGGTGGCAGTAGCAGGGTTGGTGCAAGATGACGCTAATTAATATGTCCTTAAAGGCCAAAGCTTTCCCCCCCTTTATAATGAAATTATTTTTGGGATGCCCTTTGACAAGCTGAGAAATCTTGGCAAAGATAGGGATTACTTTGAAACAAGATTAAGTGGGTTTGAGTTCTTGTAATAGGAAGATGGTTGAGAAGCAGTGCTGTGGATGATGTGTAAGCAACAGAGATGCTCTGCCGCCTTTGTAGGAGTAGGGCTGATGTCGGCTGATCTACCATCTAAATGTTTCAAATTCCCAATTCCAACTGGGGACATTGCTGTGCAATAACGTGATATTACTGTTGTCACATTCTTGGAGAGGGACAGAGCACAAACTGTGTTTTCAGAACAAAACAAAATTAAATTCTCCCTCTTCAAAGCTTATCGAGATGTGCACAGAACAGAGATCTCCATAATGTACAGCCAGGATGCCTGGTTGCTTTTGCAGCATCTAAAAGCATAAACTGCTGTGAAGAGTTTTTAACTGAACAGCCCTCATGGTTTTACAGCTCTCTGTCCTGCTCTGGCATCCCTTATATGAGGAGCACTTGAGCTCCAGAAGAATCTGCAGTGGACCAGCACAGATCCCTCTGACTCACTGGATCAGGGCCATAAAGGTCCAGAATGAAGCCAGGCTGTGCCATTGCTTTTTGTGTGGATGAAATGTTGGCACTGGGCCTGAGGAGAGTGAATTGGTCACCAGCATGCCTTGGCACACCTGCAGGACTGTGATGATGCCACGGACAGCCTGGTTATTACAGACCCTTCCCTCTTGTTCCTCTTTGAAATTCTGTAGGAAAGCTGGAACAATGGGGCGATAGGGCAGCTGCAAATGTATTAACTCAGACTTGGGGATTAAATGGATCTACCTTTTGGGGAGCATGCTAGTAGTCTTAGAAGCGTATAGTCAGGTAGGCCTTCTTCTCAGATAGTTGCTACAGGAGCTGCCAGGAGCTGTCAGCCTTGTTTCCCCACCCTGCTGTCTCCCTGCTTGGAAAGCAGCACTGATACACACTGAGCACTGTTCCCCTTGCATCTTGTTGGCCTGTTTTGATCCAAGATACATCGGTCACCTTTCAAATGATTGAATGCTAAAATCCACAGCTACAACATTTTTGCAGATCCATCTCACCTTTTTTATTTAGTGAATGTCTGTGCTGACAAATGTCTGTAACTCTCTTCCTGAGTTACCTTACTAACATTGCTACCTCCATAACACTGTATCCTAAAAAACTATGTCCCTTAGGACTTTTTATTTGTAAACTACCTGTGAGAAGGTTTTTCTGTCGTCATAGTTTGCCGGAGTATTTGGTTTCCTGGGCCATGTGTCCTCCCTCAATGAACAGTAAAACTAGCGAAACCAACGGGAGCTGGTAGTGAGTGCGAAGCTCAGAGGGACTGGTTGTACAAAAGCAGATTGTGTGGTGTCTCCTGCTACAGGTAGCACGTTACCACTTCCCAGGTATTACACCCACTAAAGAGTTCAGATATGTAGCTTTCCATGGAATCTGATCTTTGTCTGCAGAGGCAAGAACATTAGCAGACTGTATAAAGGTATAGTTAATCAAGTAGAATTCCTTTCTACCCACTCTGCCCACTGGCTTAAATTTCATGACAACGAAGAGGTAATAAATAGCCGAGAGTGGTACACCCAGAACCCCAGGATTCAAAGGAGCAGGAGAGTTCTGCATCCAATAACTATACCTGCTGCGGCTGCAGACTTACTACTGTCCTTGCTTGGTCTATGCTCCCTTGAAGAGACATGCAGCTGGAGGGCTCCCTGCAAGCACAAGCTGCTCTTGCATCTGGCCTCTGTAACATGCAAGAGATGAGAATGCTCTGCACATACTCCTGAGAGCCCACTGCTGCTTCCCATGAAGGGGTTGCTCTGCATCAATGGACAGCAGAGACCTCTACCTACATGGAGGTGCAGGTTCAAAGATGGTCGAGTGAACTGATGTGCTTAAAATGTTTGGGAGCAATATCAAAGTGCTTCTTTCCCTAGCATGTGTTGCTGTAATGTGTGGTCATAAACAATGATTATTGTTCTTTAACTCCTGAGAGTTCGTAGGTGTTCTTGGCGATTACTTTTAAAGGTTTTAGTCCACCTTGTTTTCCAGAGCCATTGCAGCATTGTTTTGCATTTGCAACATGCAAGGTTTGCAACAGTCTTTGAGCATGAGGGAGTTTTGCAGTGGTAGTAGAGATGCTCTCCAAAAACACCAAGGAGCATTTTGAGAGTAATTCCACACTACAGTCCTGTTCCTGCCAGACTCAGGAGAATGAAGCACTTCTAACAGGAAAGGCTCCAGGACATGTGTGAGTAATTTGTTACAAGGTAATTAAAAATTATCTGTCTTCAGCACTGCATGATTTTGTTGAAACAAGCACTCTGGATGAGGGTGCGTTAGGAGGCTGGGGACGGTTCCTTTCACTTGTCACTGGTTCCTCTCATGATGGGAGAGAAATGTCTGTCCTGCCACGGTGCTGGAGGAGCTGATGTCAAGTATGGGGATGCCATTCACGTGGCTGTAGTTGGCATTTTGAACACTCATCTTGTTTGGCAGGGAGAGCTGTCTGTCCTGAGCTATCCCAGTGGTGGCACGGTGTGGACCACGTGGATTAGTGGACGATGCTCATGATGGGAGTGCAGCTTGTGTGGCAGACAGCAAGCCTGAAGATAAGCCCTGCACATAGCCCAGGCAACCAGCCAGTGGAGACAAACCTGTTGCAAATGATGGGTGGTAGGGGATGAACAGCCCAATGCATCTTCAAATCAGGCAAAGAGGAACAATGTGCTGCCCTGTGATCAGCTGGGATGTCGTGGGGTGGGATACATGGGAGTTCATATTCCCAGGATCCTTATCTGCCAGTGCCTCCTGCAATGCCCTGAATGAGGCTGTATAAATCCTTCTACCTGGGCAGTTGCTAGGGTTGGCAGATACTGACTTATTCTTGTCCTGCGATAAGGCTGTATTAATCTTTCATAAGTGATGTCTCAGCCCAGCGATAAAGTTGGTACCCTAACATAGCACAGAGGTCAGGATAGATGGCCTCCACCCTGCTAATATGTGAGCAGATTATTCCGTGCCTGTTAGTAATGAGTATTTCTGAATGGCAATGGCCACTGCTTCTTCCTCTAGCATCTCCCCAGGAGGTGTTTGGCAACCTTTGAACCCCTTTAATCAAGGAAGGATGCTGGCAGAGAGCTGGAGGATGTGACTGCCCCCTGCTTCCATGTTCTCCTGGCAATGAGCAGCAGCTTGTGACCATCTGAGCGGCTGAACACCACCCCACCGTGCCCAGGTTAGGAGTCACAGAGAGGTACCGTGGGGTGTTTCAGCAACATCAGGGTAACGGCCAAAACATTGGGAGGTGCAGCTAGAACAGTCAGCATTGTAATGCACCTACATAATGAGGCTAGGCCATATGCATTTGCATAGCTAACTACTGGACCAATTAGCACAGTTAACTTCTTGTGTATCCAGTAACAAGCTTATTGGACAAAATCTACATTGTAAGGAAGAGAGGCTATTTCCAGAGCTAGTGAAAACCGTGTGTCTGGAATTGTTACCTGTGAAAGAACTGAATATGCATGGGGAGGGCATGCAAGGGTAAACAGTCTGGTACAAATATATTTCTTTTCAATAACAGTACAGTTAAGTTCAGTGATTGCCAGTGTGAGTACTGAGGAGTGAGCGACACAGTCAATGGTCTATGTTTTGAAAGGGATCTTGTTTGACAGAAATTTCCAGGAAGTAAAAGGAAGTAAAAAAAAAAAAAAAATACAGTTTTGGTTCATTTGAATTCCTCATGGAAAGAAAAATAGCAAAAGTGTGGAGTAAAGCAAGCCTTCATCATTACCCACAACAGGTAGAAAAATAGACCAAGCCGATTGAAAATTTCAAACTGATCGATTTATATAAGACCTTGAAAACAATTCTGCTCTGATGGCTTGGGAGAAATGTATGAACAAGAATAACCTCACTAGAATCATACAAAATATTGTGGCTAAAGCTGTTGGCACTAAGGAGATGAAATTGCAATATAAGCAAGGACTGTATCATTGTATATCCCAGCAAGAGGTTGACACAGGCTGGTAGGTTTAAATGTAAATTATTGCTTCATGTTGGAGAGGTGCTATTCACTGTTTTTTATGAACTGTTGCCTGGATCCTGGTGTCTGGGACCAGGCAAGGTTGTTCAGTTTCCTACCAGCTCAGTTCCATGCTGCAAAACTTTAATGTTTTCATTTCTATGAACTGATGTGATATGTAATGGTGCAAATGCAGAAATGCTTAGGAGGTCTGTGTGGTGGCTGGTGGGTAATCTCTAGGAAAATTTGGCCTGTTGTTGATCTGTCCCTAAACCAAGGGTCAAATTTTTCACAGGTGTAAGGAGACATTGCCTCTAGCAGAGTTGTGTTCCTGATGAATGTGTCCTTGTATAATCAACCTCTGCTGTAAAACGGAGGATCACATGGAGCATGATCACTTCCTTGTCAAATAAATACTCTGATGTTCCCTTTCCTTAGCTGGATATCTGCAAACTCAGCAGAGATCCCAGTATCATATGCATGAGAAAACAAATAGCTTTGTACAATGCTACAGCACTGAGGCGAGCTGTCGGCTAGATCTGGCCCAGTATGTTGTGTGTGCTGGGAAGGAGGTGAGGAGGAGAGAAGCAGTGACGTGGCAGTTTCATGTCACCTGATGTTGAGATGAGCTAGGGCTTGCATCAGTCCTGAGCAAGTACTGAACAACATTCAATTGTTCTAAGTTTTGTCCAACTACGTAAGATCCCCTGAGGGTTACTGGAAAGTGGTGCTTACTCTATGCTTCATGTGCAGACACACCCCATGTCCCCCCATGCTTACAGCAAGGTGGGCAAGAGGGCTAGGAAGGCTTGTTTGACAGCTCTGCCGTGCTGGAGAGATCTGTCATGGCAGGGAGTCTGCAGGGAGCAAGCTGCAGCAGCACAGAGGGCAGCAGGCAATGCGCGTTGGTGTGTCACCCTGCAAAGTGACCTACAGGACAGCTGCAAGCATGTAGGAGGCAGCCACAGTACTGGAAATGCAAAGTGGTCCCATGGCATTAGGGACATGGAGGGGGCTGGGGGAGGTTGGGGTCAGTTTTATCCTGGTGCATGTGCCACCCTTTGGCAGTGAGGCAGGCAGCTCCCCGGGGAGCATTGGTGCTGTCTGCATCCCTTCAGTGGGAACCTGCTTTCCTGGGAGTGCACGCTGCATCCTCCAAAACTACTCTGGCAGCGGGGCAGAGGCTGCCCTTGGCACAGCTTTCCTTCATACCTGGGGACTGCCAGGGCACTGAAACCTCCACAAGTTGGGAGAAGATGAGAGCACATCTGCCAGCAGCTCCACATCAGTGGGACTTCATTGCCGGCATCGCAGGGAATGCGGGACTTAACTCCTGAGTGTTGGGTGCTTGCTGCCCCTTTCCCCGGGCTGCGGGAGGGGACATGACTGCCGAGCTCCAGCTTTGCACATCACCAGCGAGCAGCACATTGTGCTACGAGGCAGCCGGTGCATGCGCAACGCGCGGGCTGCCGCCGTGGAGGTGGGGAGTGAGGACCACATCGCTGCCTCCCGGCTCCGAGCTGCCAGTTGCTGGTTGCCAAGCAGTTATCATTGTTTCTGTGACGATTGCAGAGGCTGTTGCTAATTGAAGAAGCCCCCACAGCATCCTTCTCTCTGCTTCTGCTTCTGCTTTTATTTTAGGGGCACAAGGGGGAAGACAGCTAGACTAGTGCTTTTTTACATTGTATTTTTATTTATTTCTTTTTGCGGGGGTGGGAGATTTCTCAGCTGATGATTAAGTGATGGACTAGTTACTCATCCTTATCCCTTTAGTCTCTGTGTGTGTGTGTGTGCGTGTATGTCTGAACACACAGGCAAGCTTGCACACACACACACACACACACACACTGTAAAATCCTGTTTGCCACTGCAGTGGGCACAAATAGGTGAGCATGACTACAGCCAAGGAGCAAAATGCATCAGGGAAACAAGCCCAGCAACAAGAACAGGTAATGTTTATTTTCCTCAATTTAAAACAAATACAGATTTTCATTGTATAGCTCTAATGTTTCTTGTATGATTTTTTTCTTAATCTTCTTGATGTGTGTTCCTAAAATTGTCAACTGAGTCACCAAATAGTGGCAGGAGGAAAGTACTGTGTAGCTGGGTTCAAGGTCTGCTTTCTTGGTGTGTGTGGAGACTTGGCGGGGTGGGGGGGAGGCTGAAATTGTGCTATTTTTGTACCTCTTGCTGAAGGCCATAGAGGTTTGTTCTGTAACTTGTCCCTTGCGTGCGTGTGGCAGGGAGGGGGGGCCGGGTATTGGGATAGAGGCCCCTTCTTGCTGGAGGAAGGGGGTAAGGCTTTTTCACAGCCCCTCTGAAGATGGATATAAAATAGCGAAAGTAGGTTTCAGGTTCTTTCTTTGTTGTGCACTTTCAGGGGTTTTTTTCTTGTCTGACATTTTCTTGGAGGGACACTTTGGAGTACAACGTGTGCTCAGGCTGTGCGTGTGAAAGCAGTGGTGGGGGGGGCGGTTTGGCAAAAAGCAGCTATAAGTGTATTTCCCGTTGTTTTAGGGGAAAATTGCGGTGTTGACACCGTATCTGAACTCAATTCATTTATTTATCTTGATATTTTCTCTTTATGTGGTTCTGTAGAGGTGGAAAGTTAAAGACTTCATTTTCTCTGTCACGTCTGTTTTTTAGAGTGTATTCCTCTCTGACTGCACTTACCAGGACAGAATGAAGTCAAAACTTTCCCTGTCAAAAAAACAGCGGGTGGCAGGAAAAGGGGACATATCCTCAGCTGTAAAGGGTAGGCATAGTTAAGAAGTGGTGGCATAAAGGAAAGTCTGGCTGCGATCTCTGAGCTCCAGCTGAGGATGGCAAAGGCTCGTGGGCTCCTGGTGCATTGGCAGATCAGCAGCTCCATCCTCCTTGGCACCAGCTTCCCCTCCCCGTGCTCGGCCCCATGCCTGGAGGGACCACGTTGGAGCCCGTACGCTCCAGTTCTTCAATTTTCATTGTCTCCTTAAGACATTGGAAGTTCACCGCTTTAATCATCAGTTAGGACAGCACAGGAGGATAATTTAAACAGATCTCTCAGGGCACAAATTAATTCTTAAAATAGTTCTTCCTGGCTTGATAGGCTGAGCTTTGCATGTTGTTTTTCTTTCTTTTTTTCCTTTTTTTTTTTTCCCTTGGTGCTTTATTTTAGGGAGTTGAGGAAGGGAAAATCATGGAAAGACACTAGGCACCACAAGTAGCATCATATAATCTGCATTTTTAGGATGACATTTTACTAATGGCCAAAACAGGCTCAGTGAATGGTTCAGTGAAAACAAGAAGAAAACAACTTTGATAGGGAGGGTAAAGAAACTGTGCCTTCATCCAGCCTTACATCTGTCAGGCTTCTCTACTTCTCTGTCTGTTGTTTTTGGAATACGTATTTTTGTCACTGCTGCAGATTAAAATTAGTCTAGCTGTGTTTCTGGACAGCAGGGGTGTATAAGTGCCTCTCCTGAACAAAGAGCTGCCAGGCTGTTCCCTTCTCCCACTTAAATCTGTGTAAAAGTGTCGGGTTCTGTAAGTCACGAAGTGGAAGTCAGTTGCCTGTTGTAAAGGAGCAGGGGTTCTGTTTCCAGTAGTGCTACCTGCCTAATGCCATTTTGCTACTGGTGTGCCATGCCTTTGCTGTTTCATCCTTCCCATACCAAGTGCAGAATGCACAGAATAGGTCTTTAGTGTTATGCAGATTCTTGACTGAATATATTCCATAACTGATGGAGTTGCAATTATACCCCTATGGTACGCTTAAATATTCTGAAAGTACATGCTCTCCCAGCTCTGTGTGAGCATGAAATAGAAATATCAAGCATATATAAATATCAATGATATTGATCAATATTAATGTTTGAGTCTGAAAGCAATTTCTCTCACTCCCATAATTTTGTTGCTGTTGTTGTTGTTGTTGTTTTCACAATGTGTTATTAGTAAAATGGCTTGACAGTGGGGGGGTCAGACCAAATCTATGTCCATTGATTTGAGTGCGCTTTTACCTTCCAACACCAAAAGCAGATCTAAACCCCTTATTTTATTTAAATCAGTTTGTAACAGAAAATAGGCTTTATCCAAATTCTATTTCCAGCTGAATTTCTATTTCCAAACTTGTGCATGTTAAGAATTGCTGAGATTTTTTTCTTGCTTAAAACTGATCAAGAAAGTGAAAATTGTAGCTGGGAGAAAACTGAAGGCAAAGTGCTAGTCTGTCTGTAGAGGACTGTCTTTTTCAGAGGCAGCTGCTGCTGTTGTAATAGATTGTGACCGTCCCTTGTCTGTGTTCCTTGCCGTGACATTCCCTGGATCCAGAGTGACACAGCTGGCTTAAGCCTATGCTGTGTCCTACCATGCTAACCCAAACAGAACCTGGACACAAAAAGATACTTGGAGGAATATGGTGGGGAAAGTTTGAAAACATCTCCAGAAGCTTTGCGGGCATAAATTTAAAAATCAAATTCAGACCCGTGTGTCTACATGCAAATGAAGGCATGTTCTGTCTTGAGATTTACAAGAATTATAATAATTGGAAAATGATTGGGATGTGAGGATAAGTAATGCACTGCCTTACCTGCTTCCCTTCGTTAATTAAAGATGTTACTGTACAGTTTCTTTCTGATAAGCCATGTTGCTCACCTCCACACCAGTTAAACTATTCAGAATTGTAATCATTTATCTCCTTGCTTATCTGTTCCATGAGTCTGAACTTTAAATCCTTTGGGCATCATGCACAGAAAGCATTCTCCAAGTCACATGTAATACTGTCTCTTACTGTCAAGCTGTGATTGCTCGATGAAGATGTATGTTGAATGCTGTTGCCTCTGTATGCTTAGGTGCCTTTGACACACCTGTGGTTTCTTGTTCAAACGGCTGGAGCTGGATACCGTGCAGTGTACAATGATTACAGCTGGCTTTCTGCTGGCCCCAGTGTTCAGAAGTCCGTAGAAAAGACATTGCAGACACTAATAGACTTAGGATCTGGCTCAAGAGGACTAGTGAATCTTGTTCTCTGTCTTGGGGATCGTTAGCTGGACGTGTGAATATACCATTAAAGGCACTCTTCCGTTTAAAAAGGAGAAGAAAATAGCAACAACAGGTCAAGTACTGGGTCAATATGCTTTAGTAATTTACAGTGGCTGAAGATCTTTGTTTCAACATAAGCCTGTAAATTTGTTACCTTAGTTTAGCCCAATTCTTGTTACTTTTAATGGCCTTTGGATGCAAATAGCTCTACAATCATATGTAAAAATAAGGAGGATGGGGATTTTTTAAGAAAATGTGGTGATAGGCATAATACTAAAACTGAGACTTTTAAGTACTTTAAAAAATGAGCCAGCATATCAAGGGTAGCAGGATCACAAATTCTTGAAGAACACCTTTTACAAAAGATATTTCAAGGGTTGATTGGTTAATTGGGTACTTGAACACTCAGAATAAATTATTGTTTCCATTTCTTTTGCTGTATAGAGGAGAACTGTCAGGGACTCAAAGGGAGCAAGAGTCTTCTCTGAAGTGTGCACATGTCCTAGACAAGGTTGTTAGGGATTGTTTGCATGCCACTGCATGTAAAAGACGAAAAATAGAGTAAGGAGGGAAAACAGCTGAAGGACTGCCTTTTATTGAAGTGAGCTCCGTGGAGGAGTGGAGTCAGATCAATAGAACAGTTCTGCCTATTAGCTGTCATTAAGGTAATCAATTCTGAATTTTACAGAACAGATGGAATTCCAAATAACAGGTGTCTGCAAGTGGAGAGAGAACATACTTAACTTGGAAAACCTAGGCCAGACTCAGGAATAAAATGATGGAAAGATTAATATTTCATGCTCCTAATGTTCCCCTGCCACTCTGTACTTCACAGAAATAGCCCGTAGTATCTTAAAGAGTGAGTACAGTTGGAGTATCTAATATACTATGCTGAAATGTGCCTCTATTTGAGCAAATTTATCCAAATAAGAAAAAAAGGGTGCTCTCTAGGTGCAGTATGCAGGCTTTTCTGCTATCTTCTGTCAAAACAGGGAAGGGACTTTGCCCTTTCATTTGTCAGTACCTTCCCTGGAGTATGCTGGGCCACAACAAGCCTCTACTGCATCCTCTGTATTTTCTTAGCAAGGATTGAGATTACAACTTGTAACTTTACATTAGGAAACAGACTGAGTGTGAACATGTTACAAGAAATCCTTGATTTACAGGGCCATTAACTGGCACAGTCGGAGTCCCCACTGCAGCACCCCAGTGGCATAAAATCCACAGAGGAGAACTGAAGAGCATTGTGTCATACCTCTGCAGTACCCAGCTTCAGCAGTGGGCTGAAAGGAGCTTGGCCTGGAGCTGTTGTACAGGTGGGAGTGAGTCTCCCAGGAGATGAGCTAATTTAGCGTATTATCTCAGGGACTTGTGATAGCAGAGCTCCTACGATCTTGGCTGGAGTTGGAAGCTGTCGTATCCCAAAGGTGAGTCCCTGCTTGTGAGAATCCCTCGTTCTCACTAACTTGCTGCAGTGTTCTGGCCCTGATTATTACAGTTGTGCAGAAATCAGGGAGCAATGTCTCCTTTTGGAAGGTGTCCGCTAAAGAGAAAGGAAGGAAGAGAAACCAGAGTCTGACTTCCATAGAAAGCAAAGGTTTTAGGGTTTTTATTTAGTTTTAATGAAACTGTTTAGTGTTAGTTGTTTAAGGGCATAATTCTTTAAAAACAAAACTGTTGATATGAGACAATCCCTTTTTTTTTTTTCTTGGTAACAGCTTTGTAAATTACCTATCTTATCGTAGACCCAATACAGACTTTCTCCAGGAAGTCACAGAGAACATTTGTGTTTCATTCCATTAACGGTATCTGATTTATTTCTCAAGAGATAAATTTCTGTAAAAGTGCTCCTGAGAATAGTGTATTCAAGAACATGAAATCGCATCAAACTGGCAGTTGTTTCAAGATGTTAATTTGCCGTGAGGAATGCAGGCAGCTAAGCAATGGGGAGGGGGAGAAGAGATGGAAAGGAGCACATTTGGCATAAAACTGGAATCTCAAGAGGAGAAGGTTGTAGATAAGCTTTTCTTGGTGTTCAGTGCTGAAGTGGAGGTGCTTCTGGAAGGCCTCAGATATGTCAAGATGGCATTGTGGTTGGTGATCTTCTAAGCACACATCTTCTAATTTTTGGTATAGTTCCATAGGATGCTGCTTGAGATTCTGCATGCTTCACGCTCAGACTATACCTTGACAGGTCAAGTGAGGTGACTCTGCCACTTGTCCTTGGGGCAGTGTTGATCGGCTGCTGCTCCCTCCATTCCTAGCAGAGGTACCTTGTGCTGTGGTCTTTCTCATTAACTCTTTCTTTTGCTCTTGGATCAAAACAGAATGATTTGTTTCTGAAGGTGACCAGTTATCTAGGGGTCATGAGAGGGTATTTTATCTCCACAAGAAAAAAAAATATTTTTTTTTTAAACTCTCAGACCATCTGATGCTTCACTCCAGTTGCGGTCCATTAACAGTACTATTCATTGCTACAGACATTTTGTGAACAACAGTTTTACCTGCTTACAGTTCTTATGCCTTTAATGCTGCTTCTTTTTGATCTTTATCATGCTTTAAGTTGTAGTGAATCATTGTCACTCCTGGACTATGAGAGAAGGTAGCAATTTTTAAATGACATAGAGTACAGTAATATCTATTATTTATGTAGCTTATTCCATATGTTTTGCATTCAAGTCTTCTGTTCTTTGGCCCTTTCTTTTTTCCTTCCTTTCTTTCCTCCTTTCTTTTCCTCCTTCCATCCTGCCTTTTCTGGTTCTTTTTTCCTTCCTTTCTTTCCTCCTTTCTTTTCCTCCTTCCATCCTGCCTTTTCTGGTTCTTAGGCGGGATTTAAGTGAAATAGATGCAGAGAAAGGAGAGTGCCAGCAGCAACAGAACAGGAAAGCTGAGTGCACTCCATCTCCAAAGGGCTTCTGTAGGTGCAGAAGATGGAGACCAACAAAAAAAGTGAGAGGAGAGCATTGAGCAAATTTGCAAAATTAAACACTTAAACCGAAATTTGGAGAGGAATCTATATTTAAAATCAATGAAGGTGATCAAGAATGGAAAGATGAGTTAGTATCAATTTCTGATTTAAGAGCAAAGTTTGGGTGGTATTATCAGGTGGCTTTGAATGACGGTTCAGCGGTTGGATCAAGGAACTTTGAGCTTCTTGTGCTGCAGACTTCCATCATGGCTTTGATCTATAGATATAGGTCCTCAGTCAGCAGCTGCTTTTCTGAGATAGTCCATTGTCACCTGAAGCTGGGAAAATAATACAAACCTAGGGGTCTCCTCAGGATAAGTACATGAAGTATGAATTTCTGAGATACTGTGGTGACTCAGACTGCACAAGTACCTGAGATATCAGAGAGATGAACTCCTTGACATTTAGAGAATGTAGGGAA